>NC_069501.1:13386516-13491516 GCF_027579735.1 Bombina bombina | reverse complement strand
TTTACTCCGTGGGTTCATGAATGCAGACAAAGCTAACTATTAGTAGCTAACGTACATTAGCTCTGAGAGTTTATGATTAGACATCACAACCTGATTTAAGCAGTGCACAGATACATCCAGTCTGTTAGCTACTAAAACCTGCAATAAGCACTGCGCTCGCAGATCCACCACAGCTGACAAGGGGAGGCAGCATATCGGCACAAGGTCTTCTCCTCCAACCACACCTTATAAGCATATCCCTGGGCAAGTTTCTCACCAAGAACGCTTCCACTGCAAAAATGCTGGTGGCTCTAAATGAAGCAACGGATTAAAGGAGCACTGCCTGTAAAGAGCGACCTTAAGAGTGCCTTGTCTTCTCTGTAAAAGCCTGCACTTTAGCGCTCACTGTAATGTGCGCTGGCTTTTAAAGAGAGGCAAGGGCAGATGTACTGCCCTCCCAAATCTGCTGCCCTAGGCACTGGCCTTGTTGGCCTAGGCCATAATACGCCCCTGGTGTCTGGTGTAGCAGCTCTTAGGCTTCCTCTGTGTATCTGCCAATGTCCCCTCACCCTGTTGAATGCCTACTGCTGTGCCAGGGAGTAGCTGCAGATACTGTGACAAACAGCCATTATAGCCTGACCTGTCTGGGAAGCTCCTGCCTACCCCCATATAATTATAATGTGTGAATATAGGCAGTAACCCTGACGGAAGTGGTTTATATCAACCGATTAGCAGCATGAGCATCCAGCACTTAATAATAATAATAATTATTGTTTAAATATATAGCAGTAACATATTACTCAGTGCTTTATACAGTTATGGAGTACAATAAGCAGCTCTGACTGAGCCAGGCAAGGAGTTCCATATGACAGTTGCAGTTCTGGAGAAGTCTTGTGAGGAAGTAAAGCAAAAATAAAAGCTTCCTGTTGAACAATAAACACAAGTTCCTCTTTTTGTGTTGCAGAAATGAGAATTAACTCTGAGGTTGGTTCCTATGCAAAGCAGGACGTGTGCAAATTATACTTCCAGACTGTCACCAACTAAAGTCTCCAGGGTGGCACAGTACAGCACCCTGCTCACCATGCCATGCCCACTGGCTTATGTCTGTGCCAACATCTCTCTGGAAGCCAAGGGGTTAAAAACTCTGATCTGCAGGATAATACAAAACAAACCCTAAGCCTGAACTACAAGGGTTTATCCCATCACATAGCTGAAGCCGGGGAGAGTTATCTTACCGAAGCAGCAGGTCTAGAGCATGGGGGGGCAAAAAGACCACCAGGGAGTATAGGGGTTGCTGTCTGCTGCACATCTCTGTCTTTATTATTTATTTAAGCCCCTGTCACTCCCTCACTTGCACTGTGTACTGTGCTGGGTATGAAACAGGCACTAGCTGGCACCTGTAAGGTTTGGGGTGATATAGTGCTCAGTGTACTGTGCTGGGCATGAAATAGGCACTAGCTGGCACCTGTAAGGTTTGGGGTGATATAGTGCTTAGTGTACTGTGCTGGGCATGAAATAGGCACTAGCTGGCACCTGTAAGTTTTGGGGGTGATATAGTGCTTAGTGTACTGTGCTGGGCATGAAATAGGCACTAGCTGGCACCTGTAAGTTTTGGGGGTGATATAGTGCTTAGTGTACTGTGCTGGGCATGAAATAGGCACTAGCTGGCACCTGTAAGGTTTGGGGGTGATATAGTGCTTAGTGTACTGTGCTGGGCATGAAATAGGCACTAGCTGGCATCTGTAAGGTTTGGGGGTGATATAGTGCTTAGTGTACTGTGCTGGGCATGAAATAGGCACTAGCTGGCATCTGTAAGGTTTGGGGGTGATATAGTGCTCTATGTACTGTGCTGGGCATGAAATAGGCACTAGCTGGCGCCTGTAAGGTTTGGGGGTGATATAGTGCTGAGTGTACTGTGCTGGGCATGAAATAGGCACTAGCTGGCACCTGTAAGGTTTGGGGGTGATACAGTGCTTAGTGTACTGTGCTGGGCATGAAATAGGCACTAGCTGGCACCTGTAAGGTTTGGGGGTGATATAGTGCTCAGTGTACTGTGCTGGGCATGAAATAGGCACTAGCTGGCACCTGTAAGGTTTGGGGGTGATATAGTGCTCAGTGTACAGTGCTGGGCAGGAAATAGGCACTAGCTGGCACCTGTAAGGTTTGGGGTGATATAGTGCCTAGTGTACTGTGCTGGGCATAAAATAGGCACTAGCTGGCACCTCTATAGTTTGAGGGTGATATAGTGCTCTATGTACTGGTGCTGGGCATGAAATAGGCACTAGCTGGCACCTGTAAGGTTCGGGATGATATAGTGCTCAGTGTACTGCGCTGGGCATGAAATAGGCACTAGCTGGCACCTGTAAGGTTTGGGGGTGATATAGTGCTCAGTGTACTGCGCTGGGCATGGAAATAGGCACTAGCTGGCACCTGTAAGGTTTGGGGTGATATAGTGCTCTATGTACTGTGCTGGGCATGAAATAGGCACTAGCTGGCACCTGTAAGATTTGGGGGTGATATAGTGCTCTATGTACTGCGCTGGGCATTAAATAGGCACTAAATAGGCACCTGTAAGGTTTGGGAGTGATACAGTGCTTAGTGTACTGCGCTGGGCATGAAATAGGCACTAGCTGGCACCTGTAAGGTTTGGGGTGATATAGTGCTTAGTGTACTGTGCTGGGCAAGAAATAGGCACTAGCTGGCGCCTGTAAGGTTTGGGATGATATAGTGCTTAGTGTACTGCGCTGGGCATGAAATAGGCACTAGCTGGCACCTGTAAGGTTTGGGATGGTATAGTGCTTAGTGTACTGCACTGGGCATGAAATAGGCACTAGCTGGCACCTGTAAGTTTTGGGGGTGATATAGTGCTTAGTGTACTGTGCTGGGCATGATATAGGAACTAGCTGGCACCTGTAATGTTTGGGGGTGATATACTGCTCTATGTACTGCGCTGAGCATGAAATAGGCACTATCTGGCATGTGTAAGGTTTGGGGGTGATATAGTGCTCAGTGTACTGTGCTGAGCATAACATAGGCACTATCTGGCACCTGTAAGGTTTGGGGGTGATATAGTGCTCAGTGTACTGCGCAGGGCATGGAAATAGGCACTAGCTGGCACCTGTAAGGTTTGGGGGTGATATAGTGCTCAGTGTACTGTGCTGAGCATAACATAGGCACTATCTGGCACCTGTAAGGTTTGGGGGTGATATAGTGCTCAGTGTACTGCGCAGGGCATGGAAATAGGCACTAGCTGGCACCTGTAAGGTTCGGGGATGATATAGTGCACTATGTACTGCGCTGGGCATTAAATAGGCACTAGCTGGCACCTGTAAGGTTTGGGGGTGATATAGTGCTCAGTGTACTGCGCAGGGCATGGAAATAGGCACTAGCTGGCACCTGTAAGGTTTGGGATGATATAGTGCTTAGTGTACAGTGCTGGGCATGAAATAGGCACTAGCTGGCACCTGTAAGGTTTGGGGGTGATATAGTGCTCAGTGTAACTGTGCTGGGCATGAAATAGGCACTAGCTGGCACCTGTAAGGTTTGGGATGATATAGTGCTTAGTGTACAGTGCTGGGCATGAAATAGGCACTAGCTGGCACCTGTAAGGTTTGGGGTGATATAGTGCTCAGTGTAACTGTGCTGGGCATGAAATAGGCACTAGCTGGCACCTGTAAGGTTTGGGGGTGATATATTGCTTAGTGTACTGTGCTGGGCATGAAATAGGCACTAGCTGGCACCTGTAAGGTTTGGGATGATATAGTGCTTAGTGTACTGTGCTGGGCATGAAATAGGCACTAACTGGCACCTGTAATGTTTGGGGGTGATATAGTGCTTAGTGTACTGCACTGGGCATGAAATAGGCACTAGCTGGCACCTGTAAGGTTTGGGGGTGATATAGTGCTTAGTGTACTGTGCTGGGCATGAAATAGGCACTAACTGGCACCTGTAATGTTTGGGGGTGATATAGTGCTTAGTGTACTGCACTGGGCATGAAATAGGCACTAGCTCGCACCTGTAAGGTTTGGGGGTGATATAGTGCTTAGTGTACTGCACTGGGCATGAAATAGGCACTAGCTGGCACCTGTAAGATTTGGGGGTGATATAGTGCTTAGTGTACTGTGCTGGGCATGAAATAGGCACTAGCTGGCACCTGTAAGATTTGGGGGTGATATAGTGCTTAGTGTACTGTGCTGGGCATGAAATAGGCACTAGCTGGCATCTGTAAGGTTTGGGGGTGATATAGTGCTTAGTGTACTGTGCTGGGCATGAAATAGGCACTAGCTGGCATCTGTAAGGTTTGGGGGTGATATAGTGCTCTATGTACTGTGCTGGGCATGAAATAGGCACTAGCTGGCGCCTGTAATGTTTGGGGGTGATATAGTGCTTAGTGTACTGTGCTGGGCATGAAATAGGCACTAGCTGGCACCTGTAAGGTTTGGGATGATATAGTGCTTAGTGTACTGTGCTGGGCATGAAATAGGCACTAGCTGGCGCCTGTAAGGTTTGGGGTGATATAGTGCTTAGTGTACTGCACTGGGCATAAAATAGGCACTAGCTGGCGCCTGTAAGGTTTGGGGGTGATATAGTGCTTAGTGTACTGTGCTGGGCATGAAATAGGCACTAGCTGGCACCTGTAAGGTTTGGGGTGATATAGTGCTTAGTGTACTGTGCTGGTCATAAAATAGGCACTAGCTGGCACCTGTAAGGTTTGGGGGTGATATAGTGCTCAGTGTACTGCAATGGGCATGACACAGGCACTAGCTGGCACCTGTAAGGTTTGGGGTGATATAGTGCCTAGTGTACTGTGCTGGGCATAAAATAGGCACTAGCTGGCACCTCTATAGTTTGAGGGTGATATAGTGCTCTATGTACTGGTGCTGGGCATGAAATAGGCACTAGCTGGCACAAGTAAGGTTCGGGATGATATAGTGCTCAGTGTACTGCGCTGGGCATGGAAATAGGCACTAGCTGGCACCTGTAAGGTTTGGGGGTGATATAGTGCTCTATGTACTGTGCTGGGCATGAAATAGGCACTAGCTGGCACCTGTAAGGTTTGGGGGTGATATAGTGCTTAGTGTACTGTGCTGGGCATGAAATAGGCACTAGCTGGCACCTGTAAGGTTTGGGGTGATATAGTGCTTAGTGTACTGTGCTGGTCATAAAATAGGCACTAGCTGGCACCTGTAAGGTTTGGGGTGATATAGTGCCTAGTGTACTGTGCTGGGCATAAAATAGGCACTAGCTGGCACCTCTATAGTTTGAGGGTGATATAGTGCTCTATGTACTGGTGCTGGGCATGAAATAGGCACTAGCTGGCACAAGTAAGGTTCGGGATGATATAGTGCTCAGTGTACTGCGCTGGGCATGGAAATAGGCACTAGCTGGCACCTGTAAGCTTTGGGGGTGATATAGTGCTCTATGTACTGCGCTGGGCATTAAATAGGCACTAGCTGGCACCTGTAAGGTTTGGGAGTGATACAGTGCTTAGTGTACTGCGCTGGGCATGAAATAGGCACTAGCTGGCACCTGTAAGGTTTGGGGGTGATATAGTGCTCAGTGTACTGCAATGGGCATGACACAGGCACTAGCTGGCACCTGTAAGGTTTGGGGTGATATAGTGCTCAGTGTACTGTGCTGGGCATGGAAATAGGCACTAGCTGGCACCTGTAAGGTTTGGGGGTGATATAGTGCTCTATGTACTGTGCTGGGCATGAAATAGGCACTAGCTGGCACCTGTAAGGTTTGAAGGTGATATAGTGCACTATGTACTGTGCTGGGCATGAAATAGGCACTAGCTGGCACCTGTAAGGTTTGGGGGTGATATAGTGCTTAGTGTACTGTGCTGGGCATGAAATAGGCACTAGCTGGCACCTGTAAGGTTTGGGGTGATATAGTGCTTAGTGTACTGTGCTGGTCATAAAATAGGCACTAGCTGGCACCTGTAAGGTTTGGGGTGATATAGTGCCTAGTGTACTGTGCTGGGCATAAAATAGGCACTAGCTGGCACCTCTATAGTTTGAGGGTGATATAGTGCTCTATGTACTGGTGCTGGGCATGAAATAGGCACTAGCTGGCACAAGTAAGGTTCGGGATGATATAGTGCTCAGTGTACTGCGCTGGGCATGGAAATAGGCACTAGCTGGCACCTGTAAGGTTTGGGGGTGATATAGTGCTCTATGTACTGTGCTGGGCATGAAATAGGCACTAGCTGGCGCCTGTAAGGTTTGGGGGTGATATAGTGCTTAGTGTACTGCGTTGGGCATGAAACTGGCACTAGCTGGCGCCTGTAAGGTTTGGGGGTGATATAGTGCTCTATGTACTGCACTGGGTATGAAATAGGCACTAGCTGGCACCTGTAAGGTTTGGGGGTGATATAGTGCTCTATGTACTGCACTGGGCATGAAATAGGCACTAGCTGGCACCTGTAAGGTTTGGGGGTGATATAGTGCTTAGTGTACTGCACTGGGCATGAAATAGGCACTAGCTGGCACCTGTAAGTTTTGGGGGTGATATAGTGCTTAGTGTACTGCGCTGGGCATGAAATAGGCACTAGCTGGCACCTGTAAGGTTTGGGGGTGATATAGTGCTCTATGTACTGCGCTGAGCATGAAATAGGCACTAGCTGGCACCTGTAAGGTTTGAGGGTGATATAGTGCACTATGTACTGCGCTGAGCATGAAATAGGCACTATCTGGCATGTGTAAGGTTTGGGGGTGATATAGTTCTCAGTGTACTGCGCAGGGCATGGAAATAGGCACTAGCTGGCACCTGTAAGGTTCGGGGATGATATAGTGCTTAGTGTACTGCACTGAGCATGAAATAGGCACTAGCTGGCATGTGTAAGGTTTGGGGTGATATAGTGCTCTATGTACTGCGCTGGGCATTAAATAGGCACTAGCTGGCACCTGTAAGGTTTGGGATGATATAGTGCTTATTGTACTGTGCTGGTCATGTAATAGGCACTAGCTGGCACCTGTAAGGTTTGGGGTGATATAGTGCTTAGTGTACTGCGTTGGGCATGAAACAGGCACTAGCTGGCACCTGTAAGGTTTGGGGTGATATAGTGCTTAGTGTACTGCGTTGGGCATGAAACAGGCACTAGCTGACATCTGTAAGGTTTGGGGTGATATAGTGCTCTATGTACTGCACTGGGCATGAAATAGGCACTAGCTGGCACCTGTAAGGTTTTGGGGTGATATAGTGCTCTATGTACTGCGTTGGGCATGAAACAGGCACTAGCTGGCACTTGTAAGGTTTGGGGTGATATAGTGCTGAGTGTACAGTGCTGGGCATGAAATAGGCACTAGCTGGCACCTGTAAGGTTTGGGGGTGATATAGTGCTCAGTGTACAGTGCTGGGCATGAAATAGGCACTAGCTGGCACCTGTAAGGTTTAGGGGTGATATAGTGCTCAGTGTACTGTGCTGGGCATGAAATAGGCACTAGCTGGCGCCTGTAAGGTTTAGTGATGATATAGAGCTCAGTGTACTGTGCTTAGGATGAAATAGGCACTAGCTGGCACCTGTAAGGTTTGGGGTGATATAGTGCTTGGTGTACTGTGCTGGGCATGAAATAGGCACTAGCTGGCACCTGTAAGGTTTGGGGTGATATAGTGCTTAGTGTACTGTGCTGGGCATGAAATAGGCACTAGCTGGCACCTGTAAGGTTTGGGGGTGATATAGTGCTGAGTGTACTGTGCTGGGCATGAAATAGGCACTAGCTGGCACCTGTAAGGTTTAGTGATGATATAGAGCTCAGTTTACTGTGCTTAGGATGAAATAGGCACTAGCTGGCACCTGTAAGGTTTGGGGTGATATAGTGCTTAGTGTACTGTGCTGGGCATGAAATAGGCACTAGCTGGCACCTGTAAGGTTTGGGGTGATATAGTGCTTAGTGTACTGTGCTGGGCATGAAATAGGCACTAGCTGGCACCTGTAAGGTTTAGTGATGATATAGAGCTCAGTTTACTGTGCTTAGGATGAAATAGGCACTAGCTGGCGCCTGTAAGGTTTGGGGTGATATTGTGCTTAGTGTACTGTGCTGGGCATGAAATGGGCACTTTCTGGCACCTGTAAGGTTTGGGGGTGATATAGTGCTCAGTGTATTGTGCTGGGCATGAAATAGGCACTAGCTGGCACCTGTAAGGTTTGGGGGTGATATAGTGCTCAGTGTATTGTGCTGGGCATGAAATAGGCACTAGCTGGCACCTGTAAGGTTTGGGGGTGATATAGTGCTCAGTGTACTGTGCTGGGCATGAAATAGGCACTATCTGGCATCTGTAAGGTTTGGGGTGATATAGTGCTTAGTGTACTGTGCTGGGCATGAAATAGGCACTAGCTGGCATCTGTAAGGTTTGGGGTGATATAGTGCTTAGTGTACTGTGCTGGGCATGAAATAGGCACTAGCTGGCACCTGTAAGGTTTGGGGTGATATAGTGCTCAGTGTATTGTGCTGGGCATGAAATAGGCACTAGCTGGCACCTGTAAGGTTTGGGGGTGATATAGTGCTCAGTGTATTGTGCTGGGCATGAAATAGGCACTAGCTGGCACCTGTTAGGTTTGGGGGGGATATAGTGCTCAGTGTATTGTGCTGGGCATGAAATAGGCACTAGCTGGCACCTGTAAGGTTTGGGGGTGATATAGTGCTTAGTGTATTGTGCTGGGCATGAAATAGGCACTAGCTGGCGCCTGTAAGGTTTGGGGGTGATATAGTGCTCAGTGTGTTGGCTGGGCATGAAATAGGCACTAGCTGGCACCTGTAAGGTTTGGGGGTGATATAGTGCTTAGTGTACTGTGCTGGGCATGAAATAGGCACTAGCTGGCGCCTGTAAGGTTTGGGGGTGATATAGTGCTTAGTGTACTGTGCTGGGCATGAAATAGGCACTAGCTGGCACCTGTAAGGTTTGGGGGTGATATAGAGCTCAGTGTACTGTGCTGGGCATGAAATAGGCACTAGCTGGCACCTGTAAGGTTTGGGGGTGATATAGAGCTCAGTGTACTGTGCTGGGCATGAAATAGGCACTAGCTGGCACCTGTAAGGTTTGGGGGTGATATAGTGCTTAGTGTTCTGTGCTGGGTATGAAATAGGCACTAGCTGGCACCTGTAAGGTTTGGGGTGATATAGTGCTGAGTGTACTGTGCTGGGCATGAAATAGGCACTAGCTGGCACCTGTAAGTTTTGGGGGTGATATAGTGCTCAGTGTAACTTTGCTGGGCATGAAATAGGCACTAGCTGGCACCTGTAAGGTTTGGGGGTGATATAGTGCTGAGTGTGTTGTGCTGGGCATGAAATAGGCACTAGCTCTGTCCCTCTCTTTGTCTCTCACTTTATCTCTGTCTCTTACTCTGTCCCTCTCTTTATCTCTCGCATTATCTCTATCTCCCTCAGGCCCTCTCTGTCTCTCTCTCTGTCCCTCTCTTTGAGGCCCATTTGAGGGCCCATGTTTCTGGCGAGACTTCATACTCGCCAGAAACGCAAGTTATGGAGCAGCGGTCTAAAGACCGCTGCTCTATAACCTGTCCACCTGCTCTGATGAGGCGGACAGAGATCGTCACAATTCAACCCGATCGAGTACGATCCGGTTGCAATGCTGAATATGGAGAGCGTATTGCTCTCCGCATTCAGTGAGGTCTGTCGGACCTGATCCGCACTGTCGGATCAGTTCCGACAGACCTTTGTTAAATAGGCCTCTATGTCTCTCTCTCTATGTCTGTCTCTCTCTGTCCCTCTCTTTGTCTCTCGCTCTATCTCTGTCTCTCTTTCTGTCCCTCTCTTTGTCTCTCTCTCTCTATCTATCTCTGTCTCTCTCTGTCCCTCTCTTTGTCTCTCGCTCTATCTCTGTCTCTCACTGTCCCTCTCGTTGTCTCTCTTTTTGTCTCTCGCTCTATCTCTGTCCCTCTCGTTGTCTCTCTTTTTGTCTCTCGCTCTGTCTCTCTCTGTCCCTCTCATTGTCTCTCTTTTTGTCTCTCGCTCTATCTCTGTCTCTCTCTGTCCCTCTCTTTGTCTCTCTTTTTGTCTCTCTCTCTATCTCTGTCTCTCTCTGTCCCTCTCGTTGTCTCTCTTTTTGTCTCTCGCTCTGTCTTTCTCTGTCCCTCTCGTTGTCTCTCTTTTTGTCTCTCGCTCTATCTCTGTCTCTCTCTGTCCCTCTCTTTGTCTCTCTTTTTGTCTCTCTCTCTATCTCTGTCTCTCTCTGTCCCTCTCTTTTTGTCTCTTGCTCTATCTCTGTCTCTCTTTGTCCCTCTAGGTAAAAAGGGATTCTTTTGGACTGGTTGTTAGAGCAACAGAATGGCCTACCTCACTGGCTGCTTTCCTCAAAAAAGTGCAGCAAAACTGGGTGCGAAGAAATGGAAACAGGTGGAGGAGGCGTCTACGGCAGTCTGATGCGTACAGAAGAATAAATAAATAATCACAGAAATACTCTTACCCATGGAAATAAATCTATAAATTATTTAATTCAATAAAAAACAATACTAAATTAAACGATATATGAAACTGAGACACCGGTGTCTTAAATACTCAAAGATCCATAATCAATAATCAAAATAGCATATAAAAACATAATTTCCGTAAAATATATGAACTCATAAGTGTATGAACTCATAGGTATTAATATTGACTAGAAACAGGTAAAGTAACATATAAAAACACAATTCCATGAAATATACAGACTCTTGTGTGTGGCTAAAAGTTCATAGTCATATGTAGGTATTCTGTACCGTTAGCTGTTCAGGTTCTCACTCACTTCAACTTTGCTGATAACTCACCCAGCCTTCCGGCACAAACGAAAAAGCTTACAAGAGCTGCTGGTGCAACGCCACCCCCTGCAGACTCGCGGCCGCCAGCAGGGGGTGTCAATCAACCCAATCGTACTTGATCGGGTTGAATTGTGGCGATTCCTGTCCGCATGCTCAGAGCAGGCGGACAGTGTTATAGAGCAGCGGTCTTTAGACCGCTGCTTCATAACTGCGTCTGCTGTTTCTGGCTTGATAAATGGGCCTCATAGTGTATTAGTCACTGTCTGTGGCTCGAGGACCCGTATACAATAAACTTGGATGTATCAGTACATTTAGTTAAAATGAAAAGTTCCTTCATACCCGTTAAACAGCTAACGGTACAGAATACCTACATATGGCCTTAGCAAATCCCTCTTTATACCTGCCAACAAATCTTTCTGAGAGATGAAGCCCAAATCGTTCCCACCCGCATGGATCACCAACAGCCCAGGCGGGCTGTACAATCTAGCAAATTCCACCACTTTAACAATCACCTGGTCCTACCTTAACCCCCGAAACCCCAACCAATGTATTCGGACTGCTTCGCCATCAAGACCCAGCTGACACCTGTCCTCTTATCAATTGCCAATAATCCAGCATTCCTGGACACCTAACCAATGGAACAGAGAAGAAGACAAAAACAAAAAAATAATAACACTACAGTACTAGTTCCCTTCGCACATAGGATTTAAAACTGCTAGAAGCCCAACTCCCAATCCTTTTAATCCTTGCGTCCGACATGCCCAACTTTGAGTGTGACCCAAAGTCAAGTTGTGGGAGTCCCAGGTGCCCTAGCACCTTCCTAAAAAACGATATAAACTGGAAACGCGATAACGTGTCCCCGTTCCTATGGACAAGCAATGGGCCATCGCACTGAGGCCGCACCTGCAAAAACGCGGCCACCTCCTCAATCGGGCAACATGCTCCCCCTATCGCTCTGAGGCTAATATCTCTCCCTTGCCCACCCTGGTCAGTCTTCGACCGCCTCAGCCATATGAAAAGTTCCCTACCCTGAATCCACTTGTCACCACGCTAGATACCCCCCATCTCTCTTATTCGCGCCCTCTGACACCCGAAAGGCCGCAAAGAAAGCTATCATATATGCAGCCCGGAAAAGTACCATCTCATACCCGTCCGAGTACACACTGTGTCCAGTGCTCCCACTACCCTCTGTAGTAATGTCAAAATGACAGTCCGGGACTCTCCCTCCCCTACACAAACGCCTAGCGGCCATTCGTATCACAAAATACTTGGTAACATCCTCCCACCCCAAAAACTGGCAAAGGAAGGCGAGTGCCGCTAGCCTCCGCTTCACCATGACCCTTGACACCCCGTGTCTTCCCCAGTCTGCCATTCACCCCAATAGCACCGACATCCAGCTCCAGGCCATGAGGGCCCCACAGCCCTTTTTAGCACCACACACCATTCTCTCCATACCTGCGAATAGGCTCTCCACGTGGACCCCGCCAAAGCCCCTCGTACCATCCTCAACAAGCCAAGAAGTCCACCTTCCACAAGTCCCCCGGGCACTGTGTCCCTTATTCCTCTGCCAACAGAGCCAGTTCTCGGAACCTGTCCCACTGGAAACAGGAAAGAGAATCAGCTATCCCATTGGATTTCCCAGGCACATGCACAGCCTTGAAAAGTACATTACATCTAATGCACTCCAGCACAAACAAACAGAGAGACCCACCACCATGGGGAAGGATGTCGACAAGGTGTTGACTGCCACCACCACTCCCATGTTGTCTGAATGAAACAGGACTTTTCTGTCCCGCAGTAGCCCCGGCCAAATAGTCAAAGACACCAGTAACGGGAACAATTCTAAGAACACCAAATTCTTAGTCAGGTTTCCTGTTTGCCACTCCTGTGACCAGGTATCCGAGCACCACTTACCCCCAAGATATGCTCCAAACCCGTGAGCCACCGACACGTCCGTAAACAGGTGCACATCCGGATCTTCCCACCCCTCCTGCTGTATCAAGGACCTTCCATTAAATTCCACTAGTAATCTCAGCCATATCACCAGGTCCTCCCTCAACGCCTTTGTTAAACGGACGTGATGGAAAGGATCCTTCACCCCCACTGTAGCCAGGGATAGACTCCTGCAGAACACCCTCCCGACCGGTATAATTCTGCAAACTAAATTTAACTTCCCCAACAAAGACTGCATCTCCCTCAACTTCAACTTCATCTTCCCCAAAGCTTGTCTTAATACACCATACAAGTCGGTCACCTTATCCTCCGGCAAACTAGACTCCATTTTAACCAAATCAATGTGTATTCCCAAGAAACTCAGTACAACACAAGGGCCCCTTAGACTTGTTCCCTGCCACCGGGATACCGAACTCCCTTGCTACTGCCCCAAATGCGTCCATCAACAGCTGGCATGACTCACTGCCAGCAGGGCCTACGAACAGGAAGTCATCCAAATAGTGAACCATGGACTTCAACCGCGCCGCCCGCTTCACAACCCACGCCACAAAACAGCTACATTTTTCAAAATAGGAGCATGATATAGAGCAACCCATGGGTAAACATAAATCAACAAAAAACTTCCCCTCAAATCAACAACCAAACAAGTGGTGGCATGTCGGGTGAACCGGCAATAATCGGAAAGCTGCTTCCACGTCAACCTTTGCCAGGAGGGTCCCCCGGCCCGCCTGCTGGACTAATGCCACAGCATCGTCAAATGATGCATAACGGACCGCTGCCAATGCTGGGTCGATACCGTTGTTTACTGAAGGACCTTTCAGTGATGACAGGTGGTGTATCATACGAAATTGACCCGGTACCTTCTTGGGGACTACCCAAGCTAAAACCTGTTAAGTGCAGCTCGGTGTCACCCCATCTGCCCCTGACCTCAGCGCACTGTTTTAGCCATGGGACCATCCTTCTGATGTCCACTGGCATCTGGGCCCTGCACACCCACCTCTCCTGGTCTACTCCCTGTTTTTCCTTTTCAGAAGCATTTGGCATAGGAATATACTCCCCCACATCCCGAACACTTGTGCTTGTACTTGCACGATGCCCAGAACCGACATTGCCTGTCGTTAAACTGGAAGCATTGGCCTTTTCGCAGGGCCACTGCTGCACCAGAGCCGGCTGTTCCTGGGTGGCCATTCCCCCCAGCCCAAAAGGACTGGCCCCCGCGTAATGGAGTCATAATCCCTAGCCAAATCCCCATGTCCCTGTCATACCACCTCATGTCTGGGCGGACAGCTATCCTCTGACGAAACTGCTCATCATATCTCCACCACGCCATCCCCCATATGTACGTAGGCAGAGGAGACCTCATCAAAATAACAAAACAGGGCAGAGCCCTGCTCAGGGAACTTCTGGGTAATCAAGCTAGGCAAAATACAGAAGGCCCTGGACCAACTCGCAATGGTCTTCGGGATCTTCCGGTACCGTTTTTTCCTTTCCTCCTCCTCCTTTTTCCCTTGGTCCCCTTTTGGGTCCTCTTTTATTTCAACAAACTGATCTATGGGTAGGAGGGAAAATAACTCTAATAACTCCCTCTTCCATATCTTTTCTTTAACCTCCGTTGCCAAATGCAGCCCCAAGGGGCCTATAGAGCATAGGCACGGTCAACGCAGGGCTTCGTCAGACACTCTGAGCATCACTGCCCCGGAACTCCCTGTGGGAACAGTCGTTCCTGTTACCCCAACAGCCACGTCCCCCACTGGGGCTACTACGGGCGCCTGCCCTGTCCCTGCTACTGGGGTCCCTGTCGGGCCCCCAAGTACTGCGGCCCCAACTCCCAATACACCTGCCCCTGGGGCACCCTCTCTCCACGCTCCTGCCTGACTCCCCCAAGACTGCTCTACCCTGGTAATTAACTCCTTCAGTCCTTGCAACAACATATTCTGCATCTCACTCACATGCCCACTCTGAGTAATAAGTGAACACCTACCTCTTGGCGCCTCTGCTGGAGTCCTGTGCGCTGTTTCTGCTCCCGACTCCCTTGCAGCTCCATGCCTGCCCGACCGTCTCCTTTCCCTTGCCGGCGACCCCTGCCGCCTCTCTGGCAATCTTCTCCTGGGTCTTGGATCTCTCCTCCTTTCACCACTCATACCCCCGTCCATCTGCTTAATCCTCGCCCAGGTGGGTGAAATCCTCCTGTCCCTGCTGGGTCTGTTTCTCACAGGTGAGCGGGACCTCCCCTGCCGCCGACCCGCCTTCGCTCACTCCCCACCTGTAAAGGCATACCAAAAACATCATCCAGAGTCCCTCGTGCTGCCCACTCCCCCGCTGCCCTGGCATTGCTCCTGCCCCTCCCCCTGTCCCCAAAACCCCTAGGAGGGGATATAGACCTCAATAACTTCGCCAAGACGTCAAGTTCCCCCACCTGGCCAGCTGTAACATGCTCCAGGACCCCCGTCTCCTTAAGTCTTTCGCCGTCGAAATCACTAGGGATATCCTCTATAACAAGGGAATCCCCGTTTCTCTCCAGGGTCCCGCCGAGCTTTTTCCCATGACATCCCTCTGGGGAGAAAGCCAGCAGCACTAGGACAGAAGAAGGAGGGCAGTTATGACACAAGAACAAACCTATTCTCCCCCCCCCGCAGCTCCCTATCAATCCTTTATCATTATTAGGGCCCACCTTTAGGAAAGGCCTCTCCCCCCCCTGCTTTGCCATCCCCGGCTACATAATTGTAGGCTTACCATAATTTTTAGAGGTGAAACTGGGAGCACCTGGCGCAGTGCCAATGTGGGTGTGGTCAGGGGCATGGTCAAGGGGGCGTGGCAATTACAGGTCCTTTTAAAGTAGTAGCTTTTATGTGCGTAATATTTCGTTGGGTACTCCTCAGTCACACAACAAGTGAATCACACAGTTTAAATAGACCATAACACCACCCCCTAATGAAAAAAAGCACCATTACGTTCTCATGGCATTCCATACACAATATGCGCAAATAAATCATTCATCTAAATCTCAGATTCTAAATAATGCCAAAGATTAAGCATAATTACCAATTTCATAAAATAGTGAAAAGCGTATACATCACACAATTTAATATCTGCAGTGTAATATGCATTTTATGTGTCTAATTAAGGAACAAAACTGTATACTGATAAGGCATAAATACAACATTGAATGAAATAAGTGAAAAAGAAACACGTACCTGCTAAAGCTGTTTAAGAGGCTATGCTATACCATAATGCAGGAAGATTACAGCCAAAGTGCTTTCCTGCATGAAGTAAAGCAAGCTCTACGCCAAAAACCTGCCTGTTTGCACTTCCTGGTCATACCCACATGATTCCCCTAAATGTGTATCACCGGTGATGTCACCTTGGGTCGGGGTGGGTGTTAAAGTGAAGGTCCATTTTGATGAATTAGTGCTCAATTCTTAATAAACCTATTAAAAACAAGGGCACTTTAATTCATCAAAATTGACATTTCACTGTTTTCTTTAAAAACGTACCTTTTAATTCTGAATGCCGCTCCAGCGATTCCCCAAATGATGAATCAGGCTTCCTCCAATCACAGCTTCCCCCCCCCCCCCCCCCGGGGGAATCTTGGCCTGATGCAACGCTGTGATTAGAGGAAGCCGGATTCGTAATTGTGGACCCGCGAAGACGGCTTGCGACAGGCGGAGGAAGTGCTGGAGCGGCTGCCAGGATTAAAAGGTAAGTTTTTGAAGAAAACAGTGAAATGTCAGTTTTGATGAATTAAAGTGCCCTTGTTTTTAATAAGTTTATTAAAAACTGGGCACTAATTCATCAAAATGGACCTTCACTTTAAATTCCTAGAAAAATAAACAAAGTAATAGTACAAAATTAAAAAACCCTACGCTGCTCACTCAGCCGGTATTACTAAATGTGAACTTTAAAAGAGCATGAACGTTAAGCTAAGCAGGGCTGTATGTAACAAAGTATCAGCATCCAACTATGCTGGAGAGCCACAGTCACAGACTCACAGTCCAGTCATTTTGAATAATGTGTCCGGGTTTCAGGCGGTCTGAAACCCGGACACATGAATCGAAACCCGGAGGTGGCAACCCTACTGGGACAGAATGAACAACCGGGTGGGACACTGGGACAGCACCTCCAAACCGGGACAATCCCAGTCAAACTGGGACTTCTGGTAAGCCTACATAATTGGCCTCCCACTACAGTCACCACTACCTTGATTTGTGCCCCACCCGGCCTATCTGATCCTACCCCACCCCCAAAATCCCCAATGCCTCATGCGGGCCCCCCATGGAACACTCCCCTTAACCTAGCTGCCCTAATAAATAGAACTCCCACAAGGTGTTGTCTCAATGTAACCCCCCCAGGCTTCATCTGGGCCCACCTGCCTTACCAATCGCCCTATCAGAATGCCTGCCTTGCCTTTTATTCATTATACAGGTGTCTGCTTCCCTTGACCCCCCCAATTCCAGCTTCTAATGGCCCCTTCTGGCCTCACTGCAAGGCCCCCGTGGTACTTACTAATGGCCCAGCTACCGGCCTCATTTATTGTGCCTACTGTGCGGCCTCATTTGGGCCCCACCCCACCCCCCCTTTTTTTTTTTCCATCCCCACCGGCTTCATTTGGACCTACCATAAATTTTTTATATATTTTCTCCTTGCAGTCTAGGGAATCAAACCAGTTGCTCTCAGTTACTGAACTGGTAACTTAACCACTATGCTATTCAAGCAGAACCTTTTGTGCTCTCCCCCACCCCATCGGCCCTCCTGACCAGGCCAGCCATTTTCCCCATTCCTTCCCATATAATCCCCATTTGCCACCATACCCAAAATTCTCCTCCCTCCCCAGCCTCATGCACTTCCCCACCTGGATGGCCTCTTCCTACCGCCACACTGCTCCCCTTTTCTTCGACAGCTCAGTGGCTTACCTGCTGGAGCAGCCATTGCTGCCACCTCCGCGGACGTCTCCTGTCTGGATCCGGCCTGGTGCGTCACAACACCCACGTGACCGCCATCTTCTTCCTGCACCAGCTGCTCTTGACGTCCTCTCCTCTGCGGGCCGCTCTTCCTCCCAGCCGGTAATCCTCTGCCGCCTCTCCTGACAGCTCCACCCGACGAACGTCCTATTTTTGGGCCCGCTTCTGGACTGTGGCGCTCTGTCGGCTGCACCGGCCTGACCCTGGGGGATGGTCCCGCCCCCGCTGACTGCTCTGGATCCTCTCTGCCTCCAAGTAAGACGCCAGCCACCTGCAGCTGTGCCAGCAGCCACTGAGGACCTTTCGCCCTGGCAGCAGCTGCAGTGAACAGGTCCTGGAAGTTGGACATGTGTGCAGGTAAGTACTCTCACGTTCTCTCCAGGCTTGATGCAGGTTAAAGAATGCCACAGCTTCTTCTCACCTTCGGGTCCGGATAGAAGATGAGCCTACTTCCTGCTCACTGTCTCTTTTATGCCTTCCTCATGTGCCTGCCCCCTTAACCAACTCTACTCTATTCCACTTACTTGCCCTGCTCTGGGGTCAAATGTCATTCCTAAATAGGCATTTATCCAGGGCTGGGATACCCTATATATATACAGGTGGCCCTCGTTTTACAACGGTTCAATTTACAACGTTTCAGAATAACAACCTTTTTTTCCAGTCATGTGACTGCTATTGAAAAGCATTGAGAAGCAGTACATTTATTAAAATAGCCAGTAGGTGGAGCTGTCTGCTTGCGTTGCAGCAAAGCCAAGCAAGCTGAAATTTATCAGTTTAACAAGACCTGAACTATCTAGCAGATTTCAAAGGAACAAGATCTTCCTGTCTATAAATAAGTCCAGATTGGAATTCATAGAAAGAACTGTTTGCAGAAAAATGCAAGTGAAGTCTGTGTTGTGTGATTATTTTATTAGGTTTATAATGCTGTTTAGCAAATGTTTTTGTTCATTTAACTTAGTTTAATTATATATTCTGTGTTGTGTGATTATTTGATACTGTTTATAATGCTGTTTAGCATTTAAAGTCTTCATTTCAAAGCTTTAAAAATAATGTATTAGGTGTTACTTATGACAATTTTGAGAGGGGCCTGGAACCTATCTCCCTCACTTCCCATTGACTTATATTATAAACTGGGTTTCAATTTACAACGGTTTCGATTTACAACCATTCCTTCTGGAACCTAACCCCGGCGTAAACTGAGGGCTACCTGTATATATATATATAAAAGAAGTAATGACTGACTGACTGAATAACTGACTCATCAATGCACAGCTCAAACTGTGTAACCTAGGAATGTGAAATTTTGAAGGTACGTTGTTTTTGTGACGTAGGCCCCCACTAAGGAAGGGGTTTTGGAAATTACGTCCCTAAGGGGGTGAAAATGGGGGTGATTTTTTTATGAGGATACCTATACCTGTATCTAAAAAAAAAAAAACAATGTTACAGACGTGAAAATTAGTATTTATATTCTCCATTAAAAATAAAGAAACAAATGTTTTACCATTTCCCGAAAATCCACTTGGGGGGGTGAATTATGAGGATACCTATATCTCAAAAACCAAAGATGTTAGAAAAGTAAAAATTATCATTTAAAATTGTCATTATGAAGTTAGTTTACATCTCTAATGTCTTGCTCCTAACATCAGTAGCTCTCAAGATATGGATATCACTAAAAAAATGAATACTCTTTTTTTCTAATCTGACAATTGAGTTATAATATATAATTACTATTTAATATTAAAGTAATTGTAAACAAAATAATAATAACATATGTTTGATGTGCCGGATGGATGCCCCGCCCACAACTTAGCTGATTTGATTGGTGCTCATGTATGAGAAACACAGAGAATTAATGATAACTCACAAAGTTCATGCCCGCAAATGTGCAACCCGAATGGGCACACGTCGTTGTGAGTGGTCAGGCTTTTTGCATATTTTAATGTGCCTGACACCCCGCCCACAGCTTAGCTGATTGGTGCCTATGTACAAAAAACACATACAATTAACAAAACCTCACAAAGTTAATGTCAGCGAGTGTGCAACCCGTATGAGCACACACATGAAGGCACACGTCATTGCGTGTGGTCGTGTTTTTCACTTATTTTTAATGTTCTGGATGGCCGGAAGCCCCTTTCACAACTTAGCTGATTGGTGCCCATGTACAAGAAACACCAAGAATTCATGAAAACTCACAAAGTTAATATCAGCGAGTGTGCATCCCGAACGGGCACACACGTGAGTGGTCACATTTTTCTCATATTTGTATTGTGCCAGATAGATGCCCCACAACTCAGCTGATTGGTGCACATGTATGAGAAACTCAGAGATTTAATGAAAACTCAAGAAGTTCATGTCAGCGAGTGTGCAACCCAAACGGGCACACAAGAGAGGGCACACATCGTTGCGAGTGGTCGCGTTTTCTCTGTCTCATTCTCTGTTTGTATTTACAACACTAAAAAATTCCTGGACGCATATTAATGGAACAACTATCTTTGTTTTGTTGCCAATACACCCCGAATAACGTTTGCAATAAACATTGCTTATTACATTAAGACATCAATCATGTTTCTTTTAAAAACAGTTGTACTAAATCACAAAACCCATGCGAGTGAAGCTGCGGGCAACAGCTAATACTGATATATAACAACTTAACTGACATAACAACTATAAATAAAACACATACACAAGAGGTGGATATAAGACCATGGGTCACATTTATTATAGAACAACAGGAGGAACCGGCAGCACCTTAAATAAATAACTCAACAGGTGGCAGCAATCAGGGCCTAAGTATAGAAACCCCTGCACAAGAAATAGTCTCATGGGCCCAAAGCTGCTGAAAACAAGTGGAGCTCAGCTGCATGCAACAAGTTGGGACTTCTCGACCCACCGTAAACCAGTTGGAACGTCACTTACTACAATGGCCATCCCTCTACCTCATTACCACCAGCAACAAGGGCCCTGACCACCCTTCACAAGAGGACAGAGCTGCTAAATAGAGCCAGACTCAACTACAAATTTAAAAGTAGAGCATGCAAAAAACAAAACAAAAACAAATCAAGAATCACGTCCGTTAAATTGACTCCATTTCATATTCAATAACAATATCCTTGAGCTCCTGCATTAACTTGCGCATGTCCCTATTGATTTTCTTACAGACTTGAAATGCTGCCTTATTGTACACCATATGCCTCCCCCTCAATCTGGGAATAACATTGGACCATCTAATCTGCACACCAGGCAACCACATACTTAGCCATCGCAGATCTGCCAGCTTGATTTTAATTAACTCAAGAGTGGGAATAGCCCCCCACGTGATTGCCGCACAGATGAATAATGATGATGTGAGGATTTTCCAACCTCCTGGTGATATCCTGTTATAATGCAGGCAGAGCTGCACAACCCAAGCCCCTATGCCCTAAACCATCTAACAATGGCCCTAGACAAAAAAACTGCTGTCTTCCATCAAGTACAGCACATGCTTGAATTGCCACCCAGTGCCTGAATGAGTGCCCAACTAACCAGATCTGGACAGGCCCTACTCTTGTCCCTGGAAAAGAAACAATAGTTACAAATGAAAGAAACCAACTGTTAACGTAATACAAAGGCCAAAGCATTTAACTGAATTGATGCAGAGGTCTGACGTATGATTTATACCTCTGGGTTCGCCAACAGACCAATGATAGAATAATTTCTAATGGTTGGAGCAATGGCACTACAAGCGGACAAGCTCCCTAGTATTTACACAATGGTGAATTTCAATTTGTAACAGCTCAATGCTGTGCTAGTATATGTGGAGAGGGGTGCTACGCACAAAAAATATTCAATGCAATACGTGGAAATACAAGTGAGATTTCCACTAAAGAATGCGAAATTAGCACTCACTGCCCTGACTGTAAGGCGGAATTTAAATTGCCTAAATTAAAACATAACTTTTAATAAATTTATTATAAAAAAGGGTTAACAGAGAATTAAAAGCCAAGGATGGAGTAGTTACAAATACGTTACCTTAATATATTAAATCATGCAAATAGGCCTCTGAGGTATGATAGCCAAGGTAAATATTAAGGTAATGTCATCGACAGATGTTAATATGATATCAATGATGCAATGGGTGTGTGTTGTATATGTTGCACAATAATTATCAATGCCTATTGGGGTAAAAAGGATAGAATTCCCCCAGTTGGGCATTCATTATGATTAATCTAAAGAGGGTATAGCTGGAGGGCCACTGCATCATAGATATACTCGTTCCAGTGTCACTGGATATCTAAGTAGTGTATCCAATATACACTGGTAATTATAGAATAGACTGAAAAAAGAGATATGTAGTGCTTAAACACATGAATGTACAGTCACTGATATTCCATCAGCTTTAATAGTTCATCAAGATGTCCTTGGATACCAGATGGATTATTATAAATCCATTATAACTGTGATTTTTATATAGGTATCACTTGTATAGGACTTTTTAGTACGTTAGCACTTGCGACTTATGATACGTTACCACTTGCAGTATGTTAGGTGTACTAGGTTAATTGTCTATGATTATATAGTTACCCACTTCAACATGTAATACTGTATATTATATAGCGGTTATAGTCGTGTTCTACCTTAGGAGACTGCAGTATCTATAAGCAGCGTAATAGTAGTACAAGATTATGGTTTAATAAACCCTTGTATTAATATCAAAGTACCACATAGGAATTACGATTCTGAGTCTCCAAAATTATGGTTATACACACGATAATGAGCATGAAATTATATTGTGGTATATGCTGTAAGGTATACGAGATATGTTCCGTATGATCTCCCCAGAGTAACAGTTTTAATAAAAAAGAGTTACTGGAGTAACAAAGTATCCTGTGATATATACTTTAGAGGATATTATCGTGTCTCACTGGTATTAGCGTTATATGTCTCAATTATAATCTCGTATCTATTCACATGAAGTGTCATTAAGGCTCCCCGTGTTTTAATATCGTAAGTCCATCTTAACAGTTCTCATTGGTCATATGGTCATTGTTAATCCAATACTAGTACACTTGTAGGATATTATCGTTGAAAGCACTGAACGTAAATAACGTTATTGCTATTATAACGATGATTACAAATAGATGTATTCACTATCAAATGGCTTAGTAGTATCTAGTTTCTTATATTGTGAATAAACATATAAACCACTGCTAATATGTATGTTTAGTATGTCGCTAAAAGTGCAGAGCCGTAAATGATGTTATCGTTATTGTATCTTTGCTTGCAAACAGATATGTTAGCTATCAGGTGACTGGTAGTATCTAAACATCTAATTTGGTGTGCGATAGGTAAGTATCAACATATATTATTAAGTCTTATAGTCCACCAGTTAGTACATTAAGTAAATCTATACAGCTCCTCCTATAATACGTGTGGCCAGCCCTCCACAATCACCACCCAAACAACCACCCCATTTCAACAGAGATAAGCGGTTAGATATTAAAGTTAACTACTCCTTCCTAATTTAAAAAAGAGATCCCATACGCTCTATATTCAACACCTAATGCGTTTTGCCCGTATTGGGCTTTTTCAAATTTTTGATAGAATACCTTCTGTACACCCAGCCAACGCTGCTGCTGTTGTTGCAGCACCTACTCTAAAGGCTGTGACACACTGCAAGCGGAGCGGCGCGAGGCGATGCAGCTGCTTCGCACCGCGTCGCATCGCTTCTAAAGTTCAATTATTTCATCTCTGAGCGCTCAGCTACGCGACCTGACGCAGCAGAGTACTCAGAGATGAAAAGGCAGGACACACTGAGCGCGCACAGCTGCATCTACACGCTGAGCACCGCTCCGCTTGCAGTGTGTCACAGCCTTTAAGCCCGTGACACACTGCAAGCGATGCGGCGCGAGGCAAAGCAGCTGCTTTGCTCCGCGTCGCATCGCTTCTCAAGTTCAAATATTTCATCTCTGAGCGCTTAGCTACGCGACCTGACGCAGCAGAGTGCTCAGAGATGAAAAGGCAAGACACACTGAGCGCACACAGCTGCATCTACACGCTGCGCGTCGCTCTGCTTGCAGTGTGTCACAGCCTTAAACGAGTGAGAGGCAATACAATACGGATCAAGACCCGCCCGCTGTGCAACCCAACCCAGAACCTTCCTGAATTGCCCTTCCTTTTCATGGAGCTTTGCAAGTGGGCAAATTGACACCATTGTCAACAAATGCGGTCCGGGTGTGAGCCTTCGGGAGCATGTGCATCTGGCTGGGGTTGCTGTGCTCTTGCATATCCATTCAAATGAAAAAACATAATTTATGTAAGAATTTACCTGATAAATTCATTTCTTTCATATTAGCAAGAGTCCATGAGCTAGTGACGTATGGGATATACATTCCTACCAGGAGGGGCAAAGTTTCCCAAACCTCAAAATGCCTACAAATACACCCCTCACCACACCCACAAATCAGTTTAACGAATAGCCAAGAAGTGGGGTGATAAGAAAAAAGTGCGAAAGCATAAAAAATAAGGAATTGGAATAATTGTGCTTTATACAAAAAAATCATAACCACCACAAAAAGGGTGGGCCTCATGGACTCTTGCTAATATGAAAGAAATGAATTCATCAGGTAAGTTCTTACATAAATTATGTTTTCTTTCATGTAATTAGCAAGAGTCCATGAGCTAGTGACGTATAAGATAATGACTACCCAAGATGTGGATCTTTCCACGCAAGAGTCACTAGAGAGGGAGGGATAAAATAAAGACAGCCAATTCCGCTGAAAAATAATCCACACCCAAAATAATTTAAATTTTATAATGAAAAAAACTGAAAATATAAGCAGAAGATTCAAACTGAAACAGCTGCCTGAAGTACTTTTCTACCAAAAACAGCTTCAGAAGAAGAAAACACATCAATCTCCATACCTTTAAATTTAAGGATTTGAGATCCTGATGGAAAAAAGGACCTTGCGACAGAAGGTCTGGTCTTAACGGAAGAGTCCACGGTCGGCAAGAAGCCATCCAGACAAGATCCGCATACCAAAACCTGTGAGGCCATGCTGGAGCTACCAGCAGAACAAACGAGCATTCCTTCAGAATCTTGGAGATCACTCTTGGAAGAAGAACCAGAGGCGGAAAGATATAGGCAGGGTGATACTTCCAAGGAAGTGACAATGCATCCACTGCTTCTGCTTGAGGATCCCTGGATCTGGACAGATACCTGGGAAGTTTCTTGTTTAGATGAGAGGCCATCAGATCTATTTCTGGAAGTCCCCACATTTGAACAATCTGAAGAAATACCTCTGGGTGAAGAGACCATTCGCCCGGATGCAATGTTTGGCGACTGAGATAATCCGCTTCCCAATTGTCTATACCTGGGATATGAACCGCAGAAACTAGATAGGAGCTGGATTCCGCCCAAACCAGAATTCGAGATACTTCTTTCATAGCTAGAGGACTGTGAGTCCCTCCTTGATGATTGATGTATGCCACAGTTGTGACATTGTCTGTCTGAAAACAAATGAACGATTCTCTCTTCAGAAGAGGCCAAGACTGAAGAGCTCTGAAAATTGCACGGAGTTCCAAAATATTGATCGGTAATCTCACCTCCTGAGATTCCCAAACCCCTTGTGCCATCAGAGACCCCCACACAGCTCCCCAACCTGTAAGACTTGCATCTGTTGAAATTACAGTCCAGGTCGGAAGAACAAAAGAAGCCCCCTGAACTAAATGATGGTGATCTGTCCACCACGTCAGAGAGTGTCGTACAATCGGTTTTAAAGATATTATTTGAGATATCTTTGTGTAATCCCTGCACCATTGGTTCAGCATACAGAGCTGAAGAGGTCGCATGTGAAAACGAGCAAAGGGGATCGCGTCCGATGCAGCAGTCATAAGACCTAGAATTTCCATGCATAAGGCTACCGAAGGGAATGATTGTGACTGAAGGTTTCGACAAGCTGATATCAATTTTAGACGTCTCTTGTCTGTCAAAGATAGAGTCATGGACACTGAATCTATCTGGAAACCCAAAAAGGTTACCCTTGTCTGAGGAATCAATGAACTTTTTGGTAAATTGATCCTCCAACCATGATCTTGAAGAAACAACACAAGTCGATTCGTATGAGATTCTGCTAAATGTAAAGACTGAGCAAGTACCAAGATATCGTCCAAATAAGGAAATACCACAATACCCTGTTCTCTGATTACAGACAGAAGGGCACCGAGAACCTTTGTAAAAATTCTTGGAGCTGTTGCTAGGCCAAACGGCAGAGCCACAAACTGGTAATGCTTGTCTAGGAAAGAGAATCTCAGAAACTGATAGTGATCTGGATGAATCGGAATATGCAGATATGCATCCTGTAAATCTATTGTAGACATATAATGCCCTTGCTGAACAAAAGGCAGGATAGTCCTTACAGTTACCATTTTGAATGTTGGTATCCTTACATAACGATTCAATATTTTTAGATCCAGAACTGGTCTGAAGGAATTCTCCTTCTTTGGTACAATGAAGAGATTTGAATAAAACCCCATCCCCTGTTCCAGAACTGGAACTGGCATAATTACTCCAGCTAACTCTAGATCTAAAACACATTTCAGAAATGCTTGAGCCTTCGCTGGATTTACTGGGACACGGGAAAGAAAAAATCTCTTTGCAGGAGGTCTTATCTTGAAACCAATTCTGTACCCTTCTGAAATAATGTTCTGAATCCAAAGATTGTGAACGGAATTGATCCAAATTTCTTTGAAAAAACGTAATCTGCCCCCTACCAGCTGAGCTGGAATGAGGGCCGCACCTTCATGTGGACTTAGGAGCTGGCTTTGATTTTCTAAAAGGCTTGGATTTATTCCAGACTGGAGATGGTTTCCAAACTGAAACCGCTCCTGAGGATGAAGGATCAGGCTTTTGTTCCTTGTTGTGACGAAAGGAACGAAAACGATTATTAGACCTGAATTTACCTTTAGATTTTTTATCCTGTGGTAAAAAAGTTCCTTTCCCTCCAGTAACAGTTGAGATAATAGAGTCCAACTGAGAACCAAATAATTTATTACCCTGGAAAGAAAGGGAAAGCAGAGTAGACTTAGAAGACATATCAGCATTCCAAGTTTTAAGCCATAAAGCTCTTCTAGCTAAAATAGCTAGAGACATATACCTGACATCAACTCTAATGATATCAAAGATGGCATCACAAATAAAATTATTAGCATGTTGAAGAAGAATAATAATGCTATGAGAATTATGATCTGTTACTTGTTGCGCTAAAGCTTCCAACCAAAAAGTTGAAGCTGCAGCAACATCAGCCAATGATATAGCAGGTCTAAGAAGATTACCTGAACACAAATAAGCTTTTCTTAGAAAGGATTCAATTTTCCTATCTAAAGGATCCTTAAAGGAAGTACCATCTGCCGTAGGAATAGTAGTACGCTTAGCAAGAGTAGAGACAGCCCCATCAACCTTAGGGATTTTGTCCCAAAACTCTAATCTGTCAGATGGCACAGGATATAATTGCTTAAAACGTTTAGAAGGAGTAAATGAATTACCCAAATTATTCCACTCACTGGAAATTACTTCAGAAATAGCACCAGGAACAGGAAAAACTTCTGGAATAACTACAGGAGATTTAAAAACCTTATCTAAACGTTTAGATTTCGTATCAAGAGGACCAGAATCCTCAATTTCTAAAGCAATTAGGACTTCTTTAAGTAAAGAACGAATAAATTCCATTTTAAATAAATATGAAGATTTATCAGCATCAACCTCTGAGACTGAATCCTCTGAACCAGAAGAACCATTATCAGAATCAGAATGATGATGTTCATTTAAAACTTCATCTGAACAATGAGAAGTTTTAAAAGACTTTTTATGCATACTAGAAGGAGGAATAACAGACATAGCCTTCTTAATGGATTTAGAAACAAAATCTCTTATGTTATCAGGAACACTCTGAGTATTAGATGTTGACGGAACAGCAACAGGTAATGGAACTTTACTAAAGGAAATATTATCTGCATTAATAAGTTTGTCATGACATGCAATACAAACAACAGCTGGAGGAACAGCTACCAAAAGTTTACAGCAGATACACTTAGCTTTGGTAGCTCCAGCACCAGGCAGCGATTTTCCAGAAGTATCTTCTGACTCAGTTGCAACGTGGGACATCTTGCAATATGTAAAAGAAAAAAACAACATATAAAGCAAAATTGATCAAATTCCTTAAATGACAGTTTCAGGAATGGGAAAAAATGCCAGTGAACAAGCTTCTAGCAACCAGAAGCAATAAATAATGAGACTTAAATAATGTGGAGACAAAAGAGACGCCACATCCGGAACACCAACACTTTTGGCGCAAAAGAACGTCAAAAATGACGCAACTTCCGGTGACACGTATGACGCCGGAAACAGAAAAAAAAATTTGCGCCAAAAAAGTCCGCGCCAAGAATGACGCAATAAAATGAAGCATTTTCAGCCCCCGCGAGCCTAACAGCCCACAGGGAAAAAGTCAAATTTTAAGGTTAGAAAAAAATGATTGATTCAAATGCATTATCCCAAATATGAAACTGACTGTCTGAAATAAAGAATTTTGAACATCCTGAGTCAAGGCAAATAAATGTTTGAATACATATATTTAGAACTTTATAAAAAAGTGCCCAACCATAGCTTAGAGTGTCACAGAAAATAAGACTTACTTACCCCAGGACACTCATCTACATGTTGTAGAAAACCAAACCAGTACTGAAACGAAGATCAGCAGAGGTAATGGTATATATATAAGAGTATATCGTCGATCTGAAAAGGGAGGTAAGAGATGAATCTCTACGACCGATAACAGAGAACCTATGAAATAGACCCCGTAGAAGGAGATCATTGAATTCAAATAGGCAATACTCTCTTCACATCCCTCTGACATTCACTGCACGCTGAGAGGAAAACCGGGCTCCAACCTGCTGCGGAGCGCATATCAACGTAGAATCTAGCACAAACTTACTTCACCACCTCCATAGGAGGCAAAGTTTGTAAAAACTGATTTGTGGGTGTGGTGAGGGGTGTATTTATAGGCATTTTGAGGTTTGGGAAACTTTGCCCCTCCTGGTAGGAATGTATATCCCATACGTCACTAGCTCATGGACTCTTGATAATTACATGAAAGAAATGGAGCACCAGGTCCAAGTGTAAAAACAAACTTTATTGGTTCCTCATTAAAACACTGTAATTCATAGTGCTACGCAAACTGTGTGACCCTCTGTGTCAGATACAGTATAAGGCTGATGTATTTCGGCTGTTGCTGTACTCTTAGCCCTTATTCTTATGACATTTATACACCTATTTAAGATCAAAGATTTAACTTGATTGGCTAAAAACAAAAATGACATCAGAGGTATCTCTCTAACTACACTGCTTAAAGTGATACATTTATTTCGCTAGAAATTGCTCTATATTCTGATTTATTCATTGCAATAATGATACTAGTAGTAACAGTGAATTATTGAGCATAATTAATCACAATCCATTCATTTCTTACATCTATATAACATGCTCTTGCATATCCCTAGTTCAAAGACCAATCAGGAAGGCAAGGGTGCCTGGTGATTCTTCCATGCTCAGCAGCATGTTCTTTGTTGCCCTATGTACACTGCTACAGCTCTCTTCAGGCCATGAGTGCCATCCTGTTGAGTCCCTCAGCCACAGGCGTAATCCCCTGTAGGTCACAAGTGCAACTTCAGACCTATTGTGCCATTCAGATGTTGTCCCCCAGCTACCTAAACCTGCTTATCTTTAGGCTGCAATCACAAATCTCTTAAGGCACACTGTACCTCGTACCTATCCCCCGGAGCCAATGTCGCCCTCTGAGGTACCCCTTCTTACCTTCGGTACCCAGGGGGAAGACATTTCCCTCCACTTGGTACCCCTCTGCAGACTGATGCAACCAGAAGTGATGTCACCAGAAGCACCAGTCACAGAGGAACCCGGGTAGGAGGAGTCATTGGTGGCTGCAACCACTAAAGAA
This sequence comes from Bombina bombina, assembly GCF_027579735.1. Classification (NCBI taxonomy): domain Eukaryota; kingdom Metazoa; phylum Chordata; class Amphibia; order Anura; family Bombinatoridae; genus Bombina; species Bombina bombina. The sequence goes on along the minus strand of NC_069501.1, from coordinate 13,461,886 downwards.
GTGCCACCGGACAGAGAACCACTCAAGGCAGACCCCAACACAACACCCGACGCACCAGCCCCAACGGAAGCCACCACCAAAGATGTCAAGAGGGAAATCACCATCATAATGGACTCCCCTGAGAGGAACACCGAACCAGGAAAAACCCTGTTGAAACAACTAGGACTGCCAATGCAAAAGAGACTCAGGCAGGGAGATGTAACCAGAGAGCCCACAAGAGGGAGAGAGGGGACAGAAATGTATTGTGGTAAGTGGAGAGTAAAATTATTTTAGCTCAATTGTGAGCAATAACGCTACTATTTCTGTCATATTATAAGTCTGCTAAAATAAAAAAGGACACAGCAAACAAGTGAAACGTTATTTTTTATTATGAAGTGATATTCTAGCTCTAATATCTGCATGTAATGCATGAAATTTATACACTCAGAAACCTTGATCCATTCACAGTTCCACCCATTGTCATCTTTTAATTCTGCCACACAACTTTCTTTTCATTAACAAACCTTTGTTGCATAAACATTGACCCCTTAGTGTCCACCTCGCTCCATAATAAACAGACACAGAATTCGCATTAAAAATCCCAAAGCCAATTTATTAAAACATTAATAAATAACAATTATAACCAATACCTTAACCAGCAAGATACAATAAGAAGCGCTTGCCCATAACCACACAAACTGGTTACACCAAACTAGAACGCCCAATAAAAAAAAACTTTCCTACAATGCCCGGCAGGAATTACCCACATAAGTTTATATTTATAAATACAAGCGCCCCGCCATGGCTCCACTTAGGGGCGAGCACAGCCTAACACAGCTAAGAACTTTTCAAACCTAAAATTGAAGATGTGTAAACCAACTTCATTAAAGGGACACTGAACCCAAATGTTTTCTTTCGTGATTCAGATTGAGCATGACATTTTCAGCAACTTTCTAATTTACTCCTATTATCAAATTTTCTTTATTCTCTTTGTATCTTTATTTATAAATGCAACAATGTAAGTTTAGATGCCGACCCATTTTTGGGGAACAACCTGAGTTGTTCTTGCTGATTGGAGGATAAATTCATCCACCAATAATAAAAGTGCTGTCCAGAGGACTGAACCAAAAAAAGCTTAGATGCCTTTTTTTCAAATTAACAGCTAGATTATGAGTTTTTGTCGGTAAGGCTGTGCGGTGCTAACGCTCCTTTTTTCTCACCGCTCACTTAAGACAGCGCTGGTATTATGAGTTTTCTGCAAGCCGGCGTTAGCCTCAGAAAAGTGATTGTTGAGCAAAATTTAGCTCCACATCTCACCTCAATACCAGCGCTGCTTACAGTAGTGGTGCGTGCTCGTGCACAATTTCCCCATAGGAAACAATGGGGCTGAGCCGGCTGACAAAAAACCTAACACCTGCAAAAGCAGCGTTCAGCTCTTAACGCAGCTCCATTTATTCCTATGGGGAAATAAAAGTTATGTCTACACCTAACAGCCTAACATGAACCCAGAGTCTAAACACCCCTAATCTTACACTTATTAACCCCTAATCTGCCGCCACCGACATTGTCACCACTTGCATTATTCTATTAACCCCTAATCTGCCGCACCGGACACCGCCGCCACCTACATTATACCTATGAACCCCTAATCTGCTGCCCCTAACATCGCCGAACCCTACATTGTATTTGTTAACCCCTAATCTGCCCCCCCCAATGTCGCCGCAACCTAACTACACTTATTAACCCCTAATCTGCCGCCCCCAATGTCGCTGCCACTATAATAAAGTTATTAACCCCTAAACCTAAGTCTAACCCTAAACCGAACCCCGCCTAACTTAAATATAATTTAAATAAATCTAAATAAAATTAATATTATTAACTACATTATTCCTATTTAAAACTAAATACTTACCTATAAAATAAACCCTAACATAGCTACAATATAACTAATAGTTACATTGTAGCTAGCTTAGGGTTTATTTTTATTTTACAGGCAAGTTTGTATTTATTTTAACTAGGTACAATAGTTATTAAATAGTTATTAACTATTTAATAACTACCTAGCTAAAATAAATACAAATTTACCTGTAAAATAAACCCTAACCTAAGTTACAATTACATCTAACACTACACTATAATTAAATTAATTACCTAAACTAACTACAATTAATACAATTAAATTAAATAAACAAAAGTACGAAAAACAACAAACACTAAATTACAGAAAATAAAAAAATAATTACGTTTTTTAAACTAATTACACCTAATCTAATCCCCCTAATAAAATAAAAAATCCCCTAAAATAATAAAATTCCCTACCCTATACTAAATTACAAATAGCCCTTAAAAGGGCCTTTTGCGGGGCATTGCCCCAAAGTAATCAGCTCTTTTACCTGTAAAAAAAAAAAATACAATACCCCCCCAACATTAAAACCCACCACCCACACACCCAACCCTACTCTAAAACCCACCCAATCACCCCTTAAAAAAACCTACCACTACCCCCTTGAAGATCACCCTACCTTGAGACGTCTTCACCCAGCCTGGCCAAAGTCCTCCAAGAAGCCGGGCAGAAGTGGTCCTGCAGACGGCAGAAGTCTTCATCCGATCCGGGAAGAAGAGGTCCTCCAGACGGGCAAAAGTCTTCATCCAGGCGGCATCTTCTATCTTCATCCTTCTGGCGCGGAGTGGATCCATCTTCAATCCAGCCGACACGGAGCATCCTCTTCCATCGACGTCCAAACGAAGAATGAAGGTTCCTTTAAATGACGTCATCCAAGATGGCGTCCCTTGAATTCTGATTGGCTGATAGAATTCTATCAGCCAATCGGAATTAAGGTAGGTAAAATACTACTGGCTAATGCAATCAGCCAATAGAATTGAAGTTCAATTCTATTGGCTGATCCAATCAGCCAATAGGATTGAGCTCGCATTCTATTGGCTGTTCCAATCTACCTTAATTCCGATTGGCTGATAGAATTCTATCAGCCAATCGGAATTGAAGGGACGCAATCTTGGATGACGTCATTTAAAGGAACCTTCATTCTTCATTTTGACGTCGATGGAAGAGGATGCTCCGCGTTGGCTGGATTGAAGATGGACCCGCTCCATGCCGGAAGGATGAAGATAGAAGATGCCCCCTGGATAGACTTTTGCCCGTCTGGAGGACCTCTTCTGCCCAGATTGGATGAAGACTTCTGCCATATGGAGGACCACTTCTGCCCGGCTTCTTGGAGGACTTCACTGGGTGAAGATGTCTCAAGGTAGGGTGATCTTCAAGGGGGTAGTGTTAGGTTTTTTTAAGGTGGGATTGGGTGGGTTTTAGAGTAGGGTTGGGTGTGTGGGTGGTGGGTTTTAATGTTGAGGGGGGTATTGTATTTTTTTTTTTACAGGTAAAAGAGCTGATTACTTTGGGGCAATGCCCCACAAAAGGCCCTTTTAAGGGCTATTTGTAATTTAGTATAGGATAGGGAATTTTATTATTTTGGGGGGATTTTTTATTTTATTAGGGGGATTAGATTAGGTGTAATTAGTTTAAAAATTTGTAATTATTTTTTTATTTTCTGTAATTTAGTGTTTGTTGTTTTTCGTACTTTAGTTTATTTAATTTAATTGTATTTAATTGTAGTTAGTTTAGGTAATTAATTTAAATATAGTGTAGTGTTAGGTGTAATTGTAACTTAGGTTAGGGTTTATTCTACAGGTACTTTTGTATTTATTTTATCTAGGTAGATATTAAATAGTTAATAACTATTTAATAACTATTGTACCTAGTTAAAATAAATACAAAGTTGCCTGTAAAATAAAAACAAACCCTAAGATAGCTACACTGTAACTATTAGTTATATTGTAGCTAACTTAGGGTTTATTTTACAGGTAAGTATTTAGTTTTAAATAGGAATAATTTATTTAATTGTAGTTATTTTATTTAGATTTATTTAAATTATATTTAAATTAGGGTGGGTTAGGATTAGACTTAGGTTTAGGGGTTAATACATTTAATATAGTAGCTGCGACGTTGGGGGCGGAAGATTAGGGGTTAATAAATGTAGGTAGGTGCCGGCGATGTTAGGGACGGCAGATTAGGGGTTAATAATATTTAACTAGTGTTTGCGAGGTGGGAGTGCGGTGGTTTAGGGGTTAATACATTTATTAAAGTGGCAGCAATGTCCGGTCGGCAGATTAGGGGTTAAAAAAATGTATTATAGTGTTTGCGATGTGGGGGGGCCTCGGTTTAGGGGTTCTTAGGTAGTTTATGGGTGTTTGTGTACTTTTTAGCACATTAGTTTAGAGTTTTATGTTACGGCGTTAGTCCATAAAACTCTTAACTACTGACTTTTAAATGTGGTAGGAGTCTTGACAGGAGAGGGTGTACCGCTCACTTTTTCCAAGACTCATAATACCGGCGTTAGGAAAATCCCATTGAAAAGATAGGATACGCAATTGACGTAAGTGGATTTCCGGAATGCTCGAGTCGCAGAAAAAAAGTGAGCGGTACACCTGTACCTGCCCGACTCGTAATACCAGCGGGCGTTGAAAAGCAGCGTTGGGACCCCAAACTTGTTGCACTAATAGATATAAAGATAAAAATTAAATACAGAACATAATATAGAAAAAAAAATGTTTGATGCTGCAAGAGAAAGAAGTATATTACATAATAAAAGTAAATTAGTGTGACAGACCCCTCTGTCAACCTCCCTACGGATTATGGATTCGGGCATTATGTTAAGTCACCCTGTGCCCATTATAGGTACAGGGTGCAAATCCAACAGTACTGGAGGGGTTAACTTGAGTTTTGAGTAACTGTTGTTGGAGGGGTTAACTTCAGTTTTGAGTAACTGTTTTGTCTAAGACAGTTGGAGTTGTTTTTGAACCAGAAGTAAGCAGGAGGACTATAATCAAGTATCTGAGCAAAAAGACCTGATTTTAAAGAAAACACAGAGCTCTGAGAGTTGAAAGAGAGTGTCAACCAGGTGGGAGACCTGCATAACTACCGGGCATATAGCCCTCAATAAAGTAAATTCTGCTTTACCCTTAAGACGGCGCTTGGTCTCGTGTCTCGTGTTTGTGGGGAAATTAACTGGATTTGAGTGTTGCTGATCCCATATTCAGGGCATCTTTCATCTGGTAACAGGGTTATACCATAACAATTGGTGGCAAGCGACGGGATGGTCCTCATTGCCCAGAAGAGCAACTACACATCCAGACCTAATGGAATACCGTATGACAGGCTGAAAAGAGCCACCCTTATAGACCTGCTAGAACAACGGGGCCGACAGCCCAGTAACCTCAGGAAGTGGGAGATTATTACAATACTGACCGAGATGGACGGAGTACCAGGGCCCAAATGAACCAATGAGCCCAGCATATCAGACAGAACCCCCAAAGAAGCAAGATTTGACCGGGCGGTTAAAATAAGACTGGCACATTATGGCCCCAACCCGTCTGCCGAAAATTATCGACCGGGTCATAGCAGCTGTGGAGGCCAACCTACTTCGCCAAAACGGCGCTGCAGCAGCCCAAGTCACAGCAACCCCAGGGGAAAAGAGAAAAATACATTTTGCAGCTTTTAAAAACTTCATTGAAACAGAAGGAGAGATTGATGGGTACCTTGCGGATTTTGAGAGGCAATGTGCACTACACAAGGTACCCGCAGAGGACTGGGCAACGATATTATCCAGAAAATTATCCGGCCAGGCCAGCAAGGCTTTTCGGGCCATTCCAGATGAGGAAGTCGGGGATTATAATGCTGTAAAAGAGGCTCTGCTCTCCAGGTATGCAATTACACCGGAGGCATACAGGAGACGGTTCAGAGACACTGATAAACTAGCTGGAGATTCCTATGTCGAGTGGGCATATAAGGTGCACCGCACAGCAGCTCACTGGATAGCGGGCTGCCAAGCCGTATCCGAGGAAGAGGTGCTGCAGCTATTCCTGTTGGAACATTGCTTTGACAAGTTATCAGCAGGAGTTAGAGAGTGGGTTTGGGACCGTAAACCCTCCACCCTGCATGAAGCTGCTCACCTGGCAGATGAGTATATGGATGCCCGCAAACTGGACACTGCTACCACTAAGATCCCTGCCAGAGTGGAGTACAGACCCACAGTCACCCCAGCAGCTACCAGTTTCCAACCCCTGGCACCCTGCTCTACCACACCGCCTTCAGCCACAAACTATCCTCAGACAGCCCGGTTCAACTCACGGGATTACAAAACAGCCTATTCGGTGCTTTGGATGTAAGCAACTAGGGCACAAAAGACCAGAGTGTCCCCTAAACATAGCGAACCAAGCACAGTCCTGGAGAAGACCCGCTGGCAGAAACCCACGTAACCCTCAGCCTGCTGCCCACTGTGTAGAGGAGGAAGAATGCTGGGGCATCCTACATGAAGCAGACCCCGTGCAAGCTGCCCACCTGGATAACCAGCAACAGCACCGGCAACTGGTTAAAGTGAATGGAAGGAGGTCAGTAGTCTACTGGATACTGGTGCTACCATGACCTTGCTCCAAAAGAACTTGGTGTCTGAGAACCAGCACACCAGAGACACTGTGGCTGTGAGGGTAGCAGGGGGCGCTGTGTTCCGCCTACCTGTTGCCCGGGTACATTTGGATTGGGGAGTGGGTTCTAGACATGTGAATGTGGGGGTCTTGAAGGACTTACCATCTGATTTTCTCCTTGGAAATGACTTGGCCCCCCTTGTTTCTGCCTACGCTCCCATGGGTCCCACCGATGTTAATCCTGTGACTACCCGTGCCCAGATCCGTGCCACAGAGACTGACCCACCTGCTGCTGAGCCCAGGACGCTGAGCTTAGTAAATCTATGCCCACTATTGATATGTGGAAGTCCCGTTACAATGCGCTGATGAAGGAGAAGAGTCAAGTAGAGGAGGAAATGGTCACGTTAAACAATCAAGTAATGGTGCTAGCGGGAGAAAAGAGGAGCGCAGAGTAAATAGCGCGTTTAGAATGGGAATCTCTGCTAGACAAGCTGCGCCGACAGACTGCAGAAAACACCAGCTTCAGAGTGGAACATTAAACATTAAAGACAAACTTAGCGACACTGGAGGAGAAGCTGATGCTGGCTCATAGTGAGGTGCAGCAACTCAAGGGCACCCTACGTCAGTATGAAGGACTTGCGGATACCTATAAAGAGCAGGTACAAAAAACTCGTAAAGAAGCCGATGAGATTTGTCTCCAACTGGAAAGAAGCGTCTCTGAAAACAAAAACTTGAAGGAATGTTTATCCCTGGTCTGGGCACTGAAGAAGTTGAACCCTTATTTATACAGACAGGAATTCTCTCTCATAACGGGAATGCAGATGGATTGTCCCGGCAAACTGACATTCCTACTACCTCCTATTCCGGTCATCCCCAAGTTGACCCGCCAAAGGGTCAAGCCGGGTCTGCCGGAGTGTCCCATCAGGAGGGGGCCATGTGATAGACCCCTCTGTCAACCTCCCTACGGATTATGGATTCAGGCATTATGTTAAGTCACCTTGTGCCCATTATAGCGACATGTGCAAATCCGACAGTACTGGAGGGGTTAACTTCAGTTTTGAGTAACTGTTGTTGGAGGGGTTAACTTCAGTTTTGAGTATCTGTTTTGTCTAAGACAGTTGGAGTTGTTTTTGAACCAGAAGTAAGCAGGAGAAAGACTATAAACAAGTATCTGAGCAAAAGGACCTGATTTTAAAGAAAACACAGAGTTCTGAGAGTTGAAGGAGAGTGTCAACCAAGTGGGAGACCTGCATAAATACCGGGCATATAGCCCTCAATAAAGTAGATTCTGTTTTACCCTCAAGACGGAGCTTGGTCACGTGTTTGTGGGGAAATTAACTGGATTTGTGTGTTGCTGATCCCGTATTCAGGGCATCTTTCATCTGGTATTAACCCTCGATAACAGGGTTATACCATAACAATTAGAAACTTTATTAAAATTGTATACCCTTTCTAAATCATACAATATCATTGTTCCACATTTGGTGCACTAGTAGATATAGGGATAAAAATGAAAAATACATTACTACTTATGGATTATGCTACAAACTTGTCTCTCATTACAAAGCAAGGGGTCAATATTATTTCTACATATTTGGTGCAAAGTTTTGCCCCAAACTTGTTGCACTAATAGATATAGAGATAAAAATGAAATACACAACATAATATAGCTAACTTCCTTTTAATTTGTTGGAAAAATCTATGTGCACCATGTTTAAGCCATGTAATACAAGTCCCACTCTCCACTTTACGCCATATTTGACTCAACACTTTTTGCACCAATTATGATGCAAATAACCCACACACTAGTGAATTTTTCTACCACTTTTGATTGGAATATGCATAATCGCATGATTTATGACATCAGTCAATCTGATTCAGATACACATTATAAACTATCGCTAACAAATCAAATTGCTCGATACTTGTGTCATTGATCACTCATCAGAACTTGTAAGTGTCATTTGTTTACATACAGCTAGATTACAAGTGTGTAGGACCTCTAAACGCTGTTTTTTTAACCTAACGCTGCTTTTTAACGCCCGCTGGTATTCCGAGTCTTGCAGGTACAGGTGTACCGCTCACTTTTTTGGCCAAACTTGGAAATACCACAAATCCACTTACGTAAATTGCGTATCCTCTTTTTTCAATGGGACTTGCATAGCGCCGGTTTTACGAGTCTGCCAAAAAAGTAAGCGATACACCCTCTCCTGTCAAGACTGGTATCGCATATTAAAGTCAGTAATTAAGAGTTTTACACTACAACGCCATAGCATAAAACTCTTAACTAAAGTGCTAAAAAGTACACTAACACCCATAAAGTACCTATTAACCCCTAAACCGAGGCCCTACCGCATCGCAAACACTAAAAAAAAATCTTTAACCCCTAATCTGCCGAACCAGACATCGCTGCCACAATAATAAATATATTAACCCCTAAACCGCCACACTCCCGCCTCGCAAACATTAGTTAAATATTATTAACCCCTAATCTGCTGGCCCTAACATCGCCGACACCTACCTAAATTTATTAACCCCTAATCTGCCGCCCCCAACGTCGCAGCCACTATATGAAAGTTATTAACCCCTAAATCTAAGTCTAACCCTAACCCTAACTCCCCCTAACTTAAATATAATTTAAATAAATCTAAATAAAAGTCCGGTGTGGCAGCACTTTGTTTGGCGCTTGTATCCTTAGGTGAGTTAGCTTTGATTATTCGAGTCTCCAGTTTTAATCCTACTTCTGCATTCAGAAGTCAAGTGTGTTGAAGCAGCCAATCGGGAGCGGTATTTTTGGGGTGGTATTCAAAATTGGATTTTGCCGTGATGCTAGTGGAAATCAGCTTGTATATCAGAGTGCTCTGAATTTGCTTACTGGTGGAGGTTCATCTACGCGTTTCAGCCCAGTGATGGCCTTTATCAAGCTTTTCCTTGATATACAAGCACCAAAGTGCTGCCACACCGGACGCTACAGATAGTGGTGAAGTATATTGGGTGATTAATACACCGAGTGAAGAACAAGCGCTAAGGACATCACATTAAGAAAAATAAAGGGAGCATTAGGATTCAACAGGATCACCATCACGGCACTTCTCACCACCAGGAAACAAGTTTGTTTTTCATGAAACTGTTACTTTCTATTTGGATTGTACATTATTTCTACCACAAATTGTCAAACTTTCACTTGGATTGTGACATTTACAACTTTTTGGATTTATTTTTAGTTTTTAAACTTCACATTCACACTTCACAATTTTTGCTTGAAGTTTCTCATATTTTTATTGTTATTTTTTCATTTTTGTTTTTCATTTTTTTTGTTTTGAACTCAATCATTGTGCACGTGCATTTTTTCTTTTTCTGTTTTCATCCTGAGCAGCTTCACACACCAGCGCACACATTGGTCAGCAGCACTTAAGTACATTAATCAAGGTTTTAACATTTATATGGTTTATATTGTTTCAACATTTGAAGTTCACAATTGGATGGTCTAGTACCATTGATTTGAGTACTATTTTATTTGTGTAATCTAAAATGCATGAGAAGCAGCTCAGCATCTCTCGCCTTCCTCCCAAACGTATCATTGGCAATTATGCCCTGAGCAACTGCTTCAATCACCTTACCTGCAACTTATCCATTTTTTAAACACTTGGCAAATGCATGGGCCCCTACCACAGCCGGAACATTTATGCTTGAACTAGCAAGATGTGCCAAACCTGCACCTTCCCTCATTCAACTGGAAGAATAAAGCTTTTCTAATGGCAACAGTGGCTCCACTTCTCCCTGTTCCACAGCTCCCACTTCCTTGAAAGGGATGGCCCCCTTCTTAGTCATCCCATCTCATCTGAATAATTACCGCCATCCTCCAATGAAATTGCTCATCGTATAGCCACCATGCCATGATCCCATATGTCTGATACACACTGCATATTCGTCAAAGTAGCAAAGCAAACTTAACACTAGCCAATATGCAGAAAGCTTTCAAACAATTACTGAACATTGTAACTATTCTTCCTCATTCTCCTTCACCTCCCATATCTGGTCCACCAGTAACAATCAAAACATTTCTTGGTATTCCCTCTTCCATATGCGTCCTTTACTTCTGTCATCAGATGGATACCCAATGAACTAATGGAGGAAAGGCAGGGGCCCAGCAACGCCTGTTCCGCGACCTATAGACTACCCCCCCCACCCCACAGAACTGCCAGCTGCAACCACTCCTAGCCCAACACCTACCATATCCACCATCCTTTGCTCTGCTGCAACCACCAATGCTCCACTTCCCCCAGCCGGCACCCATGCACTCGCAACCCGCATAAGAGACCCGGTTCAGCCACTAGCGGAGGATCATTTTACAATAAGGAAAAGAACACTTCTAAATGTCATATTATAAATACAAATATCAGTGTTTTTCTCATGTGCAGTGTAATTTTATTACGATTTCTACTGTGCAGTTTTAATTTCAATACGAATTTTAATTTTCCATAAAAAAAATATTTTTGCAGAACAATATCATTATAATATTTAATGTGACTAAACAATAAAAAATTTGCTGCATAAAAGACAGTGGCTTTACATCAAGTGGTGAGGTTTCTTATAGAATTTCACAAGCCAATAGAGTTTTAGATAATTGTGCTTATGATGATGTCATCATTGCACCTATAATTTCTACCTTCTGTTAGCGAGTGTTATTGCTATTATCATCTATAGCAGCTAGGGTTTTCCTGGACACTTATGAGTTACACATGCTGCAGGGTATGCAGGGAGGAACATGTATTGTGTTACTGGACAGCACTATTCATATTCCTCCCTGCACACCCTGCAGTATGTGTAACTTATAAGTGTTCTGTATTTTAAGGGACGGGTGGCGACCCTAATAGCAGCATGAAGTGCCCAATGCATCATGTCATTCCAAGCTTCCAATAATCGTAAGGTGCTGGTCACCTGCTGGAAATGCAACTTGAATGGAATCTCACAAATGCCCCCTGCCTACCTCCCTACCCATATACTGACTGACCTTCCTGCCCATATACTGACTGACCATCCCTGCCCATATACTGACTGACCATCCCTGCCCATATACTGACTGACCTCCCTGCCCATATACTGACTGACCATCCCTGCCCATATACTGACAAACCATCCCTGCCCATATACTGACTGACCTTCCTGCCCATATACTGACTGACCATCCCTGCCCATATACTGACTGACCATCCCTGCCCATATACTGACTGACCTCCCTGCCCATATACTGACTGACCTCCCTGCCCATATACTGACTGACCATCCCTGCCCATATACTGACTGACCATCCCTGCCCATATACTGACTGACCTCCCTGCCCATATACTGACTGACCTTCCTGCCCATATACTGACTGACCTCCCTGCCCATATACTGACTGACCATCCCTGCCCATATACTGACTGACCTCCCTGCCCATATACTGACTGACCTCCCTGCCCATATACTGACTGACCTCCCTGCCCATATACTGACTGACCTCCCTGCCCATATACTGACTGACCTTCCTGCCCATATACTGACTGACCTCCCTGCCCATATACTGACTGACCTTCCTGCCCATATACTGACTGACCTCCCTGCCCATATACTGACTGACCATCCCTGCCTATATACTGACTGACCTCCCTGCCCATATACTGACTGACCATCCCTGTCCATATACTGACTGACCATCCCTGCCCATATACTGACTGACCTACCTGCCCATATGCTGACTGACCTTCCTGCCCATATACTGACTGACCTCCCTGCCCATATACTGACTGACCATCCCTGCCCATATACTGACTGACCTTCCTGCCCATATACTGACTGACCTACCTGCTCATATACTGACTGACCTACCTGCTCATATACTGACTGACCTTCCTGCCCATATACTGACTGACCATCCCTGTCCATATACTGACTAATCATCCCTGCCTATATACTGACTGACCTCCCTGCCCATATACTGACTGACCTCCCTGCCCATATACTGACTAACCATCCCTGCCTATATACTGACTGACCTCCCTGCCCAAATACTGACTGACCTCCCTGCCCTTATACTGACTGACCTCCCTGCCCTTATACTGACTGACCTCCCTGCCCATATACTGACTGACCTCCCTGCCCATATACTGACTGACCTCCCTGCCCAAATACTGACTGACCTCCCTGCCCTTATACTGACTGACCTCCCTGCCCTTATACTGACTGACCTCCCTGCCCATATACTGACTGACCTCCCTGCCCTTATACTGACTGACCTCCCTGCCCATATACTGACTGACCTCCCTGCCTATATACTGACTGACCTCCCTGCCCATATACTGACTGACCTCCCTGCCCATATACTGACTGACCATCCCTGCCCATATGCTGACTGACCTTCCTGCCCATATACTGACTGACCTCCCTGCCCATATACTGAGTGACCATCCCTGCCCATATACTGACTGACCTCCCTGCCCTTATACTGACTGACCTCCCTGCCCATATACTGACTGACCTCCCTGCCCATATACTGACTGACCTCCCTGCCCATATACTGACTGACCTCCCTGCCTATATACTGACTGACCTTCCTGCCTATATACTGACTGACCTCCCTGCCCATATACTGACTGACCTCCCTGCCTATATACTGACTGACCTTCCTGCCCATATACTGACTGACCTCCCTGCCCATATACTGACTAACCATCCCTGCCTATATACTGACTGACCTCCCTGCTCTTATACTGACTGACCATCCCTGCCCAAATACTGACTGACCTCCCTGCCTATATACTGACTGACCTTCCTGCCTATATACTGACTGACCTCCCTGCCCATATACTGACTGACCTCCCTGCCTATATACTGACTGACCTTCCTGCCCATATACTGACTGACCTCCCTGCCTATATGCTGACTGACCTCCCTGCCCATATACTGACTGACCTCCCTGCCCATATACTGACTAACCATCCCTGCCTATATACTGACTGACCTCCCTGCCCATATACTGACTGACCATCCCTGCCCAAATACTGACTGACCTCCCTGCCCATATACTGACTGACCTCCCTGCCCATATACTGACTGACCTCCCTGCCTATATACTGACTGACCTCCCTGCCCATATACTGACTGACCTCCCTGCCCATATACTGACTGACCTTCCTGCCCATATACTGACTGACCTCCCTGCCCATATACTGACTGACCTCCCTGCCCATATACTGACTGACCTCCCTGCCCATATACTGACTGACCATCCCTGCCCATATACTGACTGACCATCCCTGCCCATATACTGACTGACCTCCCTGCCCATATACTGACTGACCATCCCTGCCCATATACTGGCTGACCTCCCTGCCCAAATACTGACCGTGCGCTGCTAGTGGATGCTTCAGCTATCATGCTGTCAGGATTCCTAAGATCTCCTTCCCCTTTAAGGAGGTGGGAGATTTAGCATCCTTTATAAACCACCATCTACTATTTTATGTTGCTTGATGATTGAACTAGCTAGTTCCCTCTTTGCTGGACTTCAGCTGTATTGATTCTCCAATTAAGGTGTTGCAGCTTCACCCTGACTGCTGCCCTAAACTGTGCCTTGGTTATTCCGCTAGCAGAGACTCACTGTGTTCCTGAACAGACTGAACCATTCCTCTGTGAAATCATCCTGGCAATAGACAGGTAGCAAGCTCACCGTTAACCCCTTACTCACCAGGGAAGTAGTAGTCATCTTGTGTCACTAACATCCCAGCTCACCTTTAGAAGTGACAAGGGCTCCTCTCTACTGTCTCAGCTGCATCAGAAAGGAAAAGAAGTTGTAATCCTAGTGGCATAAACTGTATTGTGAAATTCATAAAACCTGTGACAGAATTTTCTTTTCAACCACAAGATGGCGATGTTTCCTCATCTGAGCTGGTTTAGTTTGCACACAAGATCACCACTGTGCATAGAACAAGTAAGCAATCCCTTTACTATTTGTCTCTGCTGTGTCATGAAATCTATAACTATAATGTGCTGCTATTCTAATTCTTCCATTTGTTATTACTTAGGACTTGCTCAATAATTATTCTGCAACATTGTACCTACATGAAATCGCATCCCTTACAAAGATTGTGTCTTTTTGTACGTGTCTCAAAGTAGCAGAAATGAAAGATATTTGAGAGTTACCAACTGCAGTTGTGGTTCAAATATAAATGCTGTAAAAGCTGCAAATAATCTGCTGTGTCTGGCACTGGTAGTAACTGTTATTTATAGGGGCTGCAGGAGGTTGTGCTGTTGTATTATGGCTGGCACTTGTAGTAACTGTTATTTAGAGGGGCTGTAGGAGGTTGTGCTGCTGCTTTATAGCTGGCACTGGTATTAGCTGTTATTTAGAGGGGCTGCAGGAGGTTGTGCTGCTGCTTTATAGCTGGCACTGGTAGTAGCTGTTATTTAGAGGGGCTATGTGAGGTTGTGCTGCTGCTTTATAGCTGGCACTGGTAGTAGCTGTTATTTAGAGGGGCTATGTGAGGTTGTGCTGCTGCTTTATGGCTGGCACTGGTAGTAGCTGTTATTTAGAGGGGCTGCAGGAGGTTGTGCTGTTGTATTATGGCTGGCACTTGTAGTAACTGTTATTTAAAGGGGCTGTAGGAGGTTGTGCTGCTGCTTTATAGCTGGCACTGGTAGTAGCTGTTACTTAGAGGGGCTGTAGGAGGCTGTGCTGCTGCTTTATGGCTGGCACTGGTAATAGCTGTTATTTAGAGGGGCTGCAGGAGGTTGTGCTGCTGCTTTATGGCTGGCACTGGTAGTAGCTGTTATTTAGAGGGGCTGTAGGAGGTTGTGCTGCTGCTTTATGGCTGGCAATGGTAATAGCTGTTATTTAGAGGGGCTGCAGGAGGTTGTGCTGCTGCTTTATGGCTGGCACTGGTAGTAGCTGCTATTTACAGGGGCTGCAGGAGGTTGTGCTGTTGTATTATGGCTGGCACTAGTAGTAGCTGTTATTTAGAGGGGCTGTAGGAGGTTGTGCTGCTGCTTTATGGCTGGCACTGGTAGTAGCTGTTATTTAGAGGGGCTGCAGGAGGTTGTGCTGTTGTATTATGGCTGGCACTAGTAGTAGCTGTTATTTAGAGGGGCTGTAGGAGGTTGTGCTGCTGCTTTATGGCTGGCACTGGTAGTAGCTGTTATTTACAGGGGCTGCAGGAGGTTGTGCTGCTGCTTTATGGCTGGCACTGGTAGTAGCTGTTATTTACAGGGGCTGCAGGAGGTTGTGCTGCTGCTTTATGGCTGGAACTGGTAGTAGCTGTTATTTAGAGGGGCTGTAGGAGGTTGTGCTGCTGCTTTATGTCTGGCACTGGTAGTAGCTGTTATTTAGAGGGGCTGTAGGAGGTTGTGCTGCTGCTTTATGGCTGGCACTGGTAGTAGCTGTTATTTACATGGGCTGCAGGAGGTTGTGCTGCTGCTTTATGGCTGACACTAGTAGTAGCTGTTATTTAGAGGGGCTGTAGGAGGGTGTACTGCTGCTTTATGGCTGGCACTGGTAGGAGCTGTTATTTAGAGGGGCTGTAGGAGGTTGTGCTGCTGCTTTATGGCTGGCACTGGTAGTAGCTGTTATTTAGAGGGGCTGCAGGAGGTTGTGCTGCTGCTTTATGGCTGGCACTGGTAGTAGCTGTTATTTACAGGGGCTGCAGGAGGTTGTGCTGTTGTATTATGGCTGGCACTGTTAGTAGCTGTTATTTAGAGGGGCTGCAGGAGGTTGTGCTGTTGTATTATGGCTGTCACTGGTAGTAGCTGTTATTTAGAGGAGCTGTAGATGGTTGTGCTGCTGCTTTATGGCTGGAACTGTTAGTAACTGTTATTTAGATGGGCTGTAGGAGGTTGTGCTGCTGCTTTATGGCTAGCATTGGTAGTAGCTGTTATTTAGAGGGGCTGCAGGAGGTTGTGCTGTTGTATTATGGCTGGCACTAGTAGTAGCTGTTATTTAGAGGGGCTGTAGGAGGTTGTGCTGCTGCTTTATGTCTGGTACTGGTAGTAGCTGTTATTCACAGGGGCTGCAGGAGGTTGTGCTGCTGCTTTATGGCTGACACTAGTAGTAGCTGTTATTTAGAGGGGCTGTAGGAGGTTGTGCTGCTGCTTTATGGCTGGCACTGGTAGTAGCTGTTATTTAGAGGGGCTGTAGGAGGTTGTGCTGCTGCTTTATGGCTGACACTAGTAGTAGAAGTGACAAGGGCTCCTCTCTACTGTCTCAGCTGCATCAGAAAGGAAAATAAGTTGTAATCCTAGTGGCATAAACTGTATTGTGAAATTCATAAAACCTGTGACTGAATTTTCTTTTCAACCACAAGATGGCGGTGTTTCCTCATCTGAGCTGGTTTTGGCCTAGATTTAGAGTTCGGCGGTAAAAGGGCTGTTAACGCTCCGCGGGTTTTTTTCTGGCCGCACCATAAATTTAACTCTGGTATCGAGAGTTCAAACAAATGCTGCGTTAGGCTCCAAAAAAGGAGCGTAGAGCATTTTTACCGCAAATGCAACTCTCGATACCAGAGTTGCTTACGGACGCGGCCGGCATCAAAAACGTGCTCGTGCACGATTCTCCCATAGGAAACAATGGGGCAGTTTGAGCTGAAAAAAAACCTAACACCTGCAAAAAAGCAGCGTTCAGCTCCTAACGCAGCCCCATTGTTTCCTATGGGGAAACACTTCCTACGTCTGCACTTAACACTCTAACATGTACCCCGAGTCTAAACACCCCTAACCTTACACTTATTAACCCCTAATCTGCCGCCCCCGCTATCGCTGACCCCTGCATTACACTTTTAACCCCTAATCTGCCGCTCCGTAAACCGCCGCCACCTACGTTATCCCTATGTACCCCTAATCTGCTGCCCTAACATCGCCAACCCCTATGTTATATTTATTAACCCCTAATCTGCCCCCCACAACGTCGCCGACACCTGCCTACACTTATTAACCCCTAATCTGCCGAGCGGACCTGAGCGCTACTATAATAAAGTTATTAACCCCTAATCCGCCTCACTAACCCTATCATAAATAGTATTAACCCCTAATCTGCCCTCCCTAACATCGCCGACACCTACCTTCAATTATTAACCACTAATCTGCCGACCGGAGCTCACCGCTATTCTAATAAATGTATTAACCCCTAAAGCTAAGTCTAACCCTAACACTAACACCCCCCTAAGTTAAATATAATATTTATCTAACGAAATAAATTAACTCTTATTAAATAACTTATTCCTATTTAAAGCTAAATACTTACCTGTAAAATAAATCCTAATATAGCTACAATATAAATTATAATTATATTATAGCTATTTTAGGATTAATATTTATTTTACAGGCAACTTTGTAATTATTTTAACCAGGTACAATAGCTATTAAATAGTTAAGAACTATTTAATAGTTACCTAGTTAAAATAATAACAAATTTACCTGTAAAATAAATCCTAACCTAAGATATAATTAAACCTAACACTACCCTATCAATAAAATAATTAAATAAAATACCTACAATTACCTACAATTAACCTAACACTACACTATCAATAAATTAATTAAACACAATTGCTACAAATAAATACAATTAAATAAACTATCTAAAGTACAAAAAATAAAAAAGAACTAAGTTACAGAAAATAATAAAATATTTACAAACATAAGAAAAATATTACAACAATTTTAAACTAATTACACCTACTCTAAGCCCCCTAATAAAATAACAAAGCCCCCCAAAATAAAAAATTCCCTACCCTATTCTAAAATACAAATATTACAAGCTCTTTTACCTTACCAGCCCTGAACAGGGCCCTTTGCGGGGCATGCCCCAAGAATTTCAGCTCTTTTGCCTGTAAAAAAAAACATACAATACCCCCCCCCCAACATTACAACCCACCACCCACATACCCCTAATCTAACCCAAACCCCCCTTAAATAAACCTAACACTACCCCCCTGATGATCTTCCTACCTTGTCTTCACCATGCCAGGTTCACCGATCCGTCCTGGCTCCAAGATCTTCATCCAACCCAAGCGGGGGCTAGACATCCACTGAAGAAGTCCAGAAGAGGGTCCAAAGTCTTCCTCCTATCCGGCAAGAAGAGGACATCCGGACCGGCAAACATCTTCTCCAAGCGGCATCTTCTATCTTCTTCCATCCGATGACGACCGGCTCCATCTTGAAGACCTCCAGCGCGGATCCATCCTCTTCTTCCGACGACTAGACGACGAATGACGGTTCCTTTAAGGGACGTCATCCAAGATGGCGTCCCTCGAATTCCGATTGGCTGATAGGATTCTATCAGCCAATCGGAATTAAGGTAGGAATTTTCTGATTGGCTGATGGAATCAGCCAATCAGAATATAGTTCAATCCGATTGGCTGATCCAATCAGCCAATCAGATTGAGCTCGCATTCTATTGGCTGTTCCGATCAGCCAATAGAATGCGAGCTCAATCTGATTGGCTGATTGGATCAGCCAATCGGATTGAACTATATTCTGATTGGCTGATTCCATCAGCCAATCAGAAAATTCCTACCTTAATTCCGATTGGCTGATAGAATCCTATCAGCCAATCGGAATTCGAGGGACGCCATCTTGGATGACGTCCCTTAAAGGAACCGTCATTCGTCGTCTAGTCGTCGGAAGAAGAGGATGGATCCGCGCTGGAGGTCTTCAAGATGGAGCCGGTCGTCATCGGATGGAAGAAGATAGAAGATGCCGCTTGGAGAAGATGTTTGCCGGTCCGGATGTCCTCTTCTTGCCGGATAGGAGGAAGACTTTGGACCCTCTTCTGGACTTCTTCAGTGGATGTCTAGCCCCCGCTTGGGTTGGATGAAGATCTTGGAGCCAGGACGGATCGGTGAACCTGGCATGGTGAAGACAAGGTAGGAAGATCATCAGGGGGGTAGTGTTAGGTTTATTTAAGGGGGGTTTGGGTTAGATTAGGGGTATGTGGGTGGTGGGTTGTAATGTTGGGGGGGGGTATTGTATGTTTTTTTTTACAGGCAAAAGAGCTGAAATTCTTGGGGCATGCCCCGCAAAGGGCCCTGTTCAGGGCTGGTAAGGTAAAAGAGCTTGTAATATTTGTATTTTAGAATAGGGTAGGGAATTTTTTATTTTGGGGGGCTTTGTTATTTTATTAGGGGGCTTAGAGTAGGTGTAATTAGTTTAAAATTGTTGTAATATTTTTCTTATGTTTGTAAATATTTTATTATTTTCTGTAACTTAGTTCTTTTTTATTTTTTGTACTTTAGATAGTTTATTTAATTGTATTTATTTGTAGCAATTGTGTTTAATTAATTTATTGATAGTGTAGTGTTAGGTTAATTGTAGGTAATTGTAGGTAGTTTATTTAATTATTTTATTGATAGGGTAGTGTTAGGTTTAATTATATCTTAGGTTAGGATTTATTTTACAGGTAAATTTGTTATTATTTTAACTAGGTAACTATTAAATAGTTCTTAACTATTTAATAGCTATTGTACCTGGTTAAAATAATTACAAAGTTGCCTGTAAAATAAATATTAATCCTAAAATAGCTATAATATAATTATAATTTATATTGTAGCTATATTAGGATTTATTTTACAGGTAAGTATTTATCTTTAAATAGGAATAATTTATTTAATAAGAGTTAATTTATTTCGTTAGATAAAAATTATATTTAACTTAGGGGGGTGTTAGTGTTAGGGTTAGACTTAGCTTTAGGGGTTAATACATTTATTAGAATAGCGGTGAGCTCCGGTCGGCAGATTAGGGGTTAATAATTGAAGGTAGGTGTCGGCGATGTTAGGGAGGGCAGATTAGGGGTTAATACTATTTATTATAGGGTTAGTGAGGCGGATTAGGGGTTAATAACTTTATTATAGTAGCGCTCAGGTCCGCTCGGCAGATTAGGGGTTAATAAGTGTAGGTAGGTGTCGGCGACGTTGAGGGGGGCAGATTAGGGGTTAATAAATATAACATAGGGGTCGGCGATGTTAGGGGTAGCAGATTAGGGGTACATAGGGATAACGTAGGTGGCGGCGATTTGCGGTCGGAAGATTAGGGGTTAATTATTTTAAGTAGCTTGCGGCGACGTTGTGGGGGGCAAGTTAGGGGTTAATAGATATAATACAGGGTTCGGCGGTGTTAGGGGCAGCAGATTAGGGGTACATAAGGATAACGTAGGTGGCGGTCGGCAGATTAGGGGTTAAAAATTTTAATCGAGTGGCGGCGATGTGGGGGGACCTCGGTTTAGGGGTACATAGGTAGTTTATGGGTGTTAGTGTACTTTAGGGTACAGTAGTTAAGAGCTTTATGAACCGGCGTTAGCCAGAAAGCTCTTAACTCCTGCTATTTTCAGGCGGCTGGAATCTTGTCGTTAGAGCTCTAACGCTCACTGCAGAAACGACTCTAAATACCGGCGTTAGAAAGATCCCATTGAAAAGATAGGCTACGCAAATGGCGTAGGGGGATCTGCGGTATGGAAAAGTCGCGGCTGAAAAGTGAGCGTTAGACCCTTTAATCACTGACTCCAAATACCAGCGGGCGGCCAAAACCAGCGTTAGGAGCCTCTAACGCTGGTTTTGACGGCTACCGCCGAACTCTAAATCTAGGCCTTAGTTTGCACACAAGATCACCACTGTGCATAGAACAAGTAAGCAATCCCTTTACTATTTGTCTCTGCTGTGTCATGAAATCTATAACTATAATGTGCTGCTATTCTAATTCTTCCATTTGTTATTACTTAGGACTTGCTTAATAATTATTCTGCAACTTTGTAGCTACATGAAATCGCATCCCTTACAAAGATTGTGTCTTTTTGTACGTGTCTCAAACTAACAGAAATGAAAGATATTTGAGAGTTACCAACTGCAGTTGTGGTTCAAATAAAAATCCTGTAAAAGCTGCACATAATCTGCTGTGTCTGGCACTGGTAGTAACTGTTATGTGTAGGGGCTGCAGGAGGTTATGCTGTTGTATTATGGCTGGCACTTGTAGTAACTGTTATTTAGAGGGGCTGTAGGAGGTTGTGCTGCTGCTTTATGGCTGGCACTGGTAGTAGCTGTTATTTAGAGGGGCTGTAGGAGGTTGTGCTGCTGCTTTATGGCTGGCACTGGTAATAGCTGTTATTTAGAGGGGCTGCAGGAGGTTGTGCTGTTGTATTATGGCTGGCACTGGTAGTAGCTGTTATTTAGAGGGGCTGTAGGAGGTTGTGCTGTTGTATTATGGCTGGCACTGGTAGTAGCTGTTATTTAGAGGGGCTGTAGGAGGTTGTGATGTTGTATTATGGCTGGCACTGGTAGTAGCTGTTATTTAGAGGGACTGTAGGAGGTTGTGCTGCTGCTTTATGGCTGGCACTGGTAATAGCTGTTATTTAGAGGGGCTGCAGGAGGTTGTGCTGTTGTATTATGGCTGGCACTGGTAGTAGCTGTTATTTAGAGGGGCTGTAGGAGGTTGTGCTGCTGCTTTATGGCTGGCACTGGTAATAGCTGTTATTTAGAGGGGCTGCAGGAGGTTGTGCTGTTGTATTATGCCTGGCACTGGTAGTAGCTGTTATTTAGAGGGGCTGCAGGAGGTTGTGCTGTTGTATTATGGCTGGCACTAGTAGTAGCTGTTATTTAGAGGGGCTGTAGGAGGTTGTGCTGCTGCTTTATGGCTGGCACTGGTAGTAGCTGTTATTTACAGGGGCTGCAGGAGGTTGTGCTGCTGCTTTATGGCTGGCACTGGTAGTAGCTGTTATTTACAAGGGCTGCAGGAGGTTGTGCTGATGCTTTATGGCTGGAACTGGTAGTAGCTGTTATTTAGAGGGGCTGTAGGAGGTTGTGCTGCTGCTTTATGTCTGGCACTGGTAGTAGCTGTTATTTAGAGGGGCTGTAGGAGGTTGTGCTGTTGTATTATGGCTGACACTTGTAGTAACTGTTATTTAGAGGGGCTGTAGGAGGTTGTGCTGCTGCTTTATGGCTGGCACTGGTAATAGCTGTTATTTAGAGGGGCTGTAGGAGGGTGTGCTGCTGCTTTATGGCTGGCACTGGTAGGAGCTGTTATTTAGAGGGGCTGTAGGAGGTTGTGCTGTTGTATTATGGCTGACACTTGTAGTAACTGTTATTTAGAGGGGCTGTAGGAGGTTGTGCTGCTGCTTTATGGCTGGCACTGGTAATAGCTGTTATTTAGAGGGGCTGCAGGAGGTTGTGCTGCTGCTTTATGGCTGGCACTGGTAGTAGCTGTTATTTACAGGGGCTGCAGGAGGTTGTGCTGCTGCTTTATGGCTGACACTAGTAGTAGCTGTTATTTAGAGGGGCTGTAGGAGGTTGTGCTGCTGCTTTATGGCTGGCACTGGTAGTAGCTGTTATTTACAGGGGCTGCAGGAGGTTGTGCTGCTGCTTTATGGCTGGCACTGGTAGTAGCTGTTATTTAGAGGGGCTGTAGGAGGTTGTGCTGCTGCTTTATGTCTGGTACTGGTAGTAGCTGTTATTCACAGGGGCTGCAGGAGGTTGTGCTGCTGCTTTATGGCTGACACTAGTAGTAGCTGTTATTTAGAGGGGCTGTAGGAGGTTGTGCTGCTGCTTTATGGCTGGCACTGGTAGTAGCTGTTATTTAGAGGGGCTGTAGGAGGTTGTGCTGCTGCTTTATGGCTGACACTGGTAGTAGCTGTTATTTAGAGGGGCTGTAGGAGGTTGTGCTGCTGCTTTATGGCTGGCACTGGTAGTAGCTGTTATTTAGAGGGGCTGTAGGAGGTTGTGCTTCTGCTTTATGGCTGGCACTAGTAGTAGCTGTTATTTACAGGGGTTGCAGGAGGTTGTGCTGTTGTATTATGGCTGGCACTGGTAGTAGCTGTTATTTAGAGGGGCTGCAGGAGGTTGTGCTGCTGCTTTATGGCTGACACTAGTAGTAGCTGTTATTTAGAGGGGCTGTAGGAGGTTGTGCTGCTGCTTTATGGCTGACACTGGTATTAGCTGTTATTTAGAGGGGCTGTAGGAGGTTGTGCTGCTGCTTTATGGCTGGCACTGGTAGTAGCTGTTATTTAGAGGGGCTGTAGGAGGTTGTGCTGCTGCTTTATTCCTGGCACTGGTAGTAGCTGTTATTTAGAGGGGCTGTAGGAGGTTGTGCTGCTGCTTTATGTCTGGCACTGGTAGTAGCTGTTATTTAGAGGGGCTGTAGGAGGTTGTGCTGCTGCATTATGGCTGGCACTGGTAGTAGCTGTTATTTAGAGGGGCTGTAGGAGGGTGTGCTGCTGCTTTATGGCTGGCACTGGTAGGAGCTGTTATTTAGAGGGGCTGTAGGAGGTTGTGCTGCTGCTTTATGGCTGGCACTGGTAGTAGCTGTTATTTAGAGGGGCTGTAGGAGGTTGTGCTGTTGTATTATGGCTGACACTTGTAGTAACTGTTATTTAGAGGGGCTGTAGGAGGTTGTGCTGCTGCTTTATGGCTGGCACTGGTAGTAGCTGTTATTTACAGGGGCTGCAGGAGGTTGTGCTGTTGTATTATGGCTGGCACTGGTAGTAGCTGTTATTTAGAGGGGCTGCAGGAGGTTGTGCTGCTGCTTTATGGCTGGCACTGGTAGTAGCTGTTATTTACAGGGGCTGCAGGAGGTTGTGCTGTTGTATTATGGCTGGCACTGGTAGTAGCTGTTATTTAGAGGGGCTGCAGGAGGTTGTGCTGTTGTATTATGGCTGGCACTTGTAGTAACTGTTATTTAGAGGGGCTGTAGGAGGTTGTGCTGCTGCTTTATGGCTGGCACTGGTAATAGCTGTTATTTAGAGGGGCTGCAGGAGGTTGTGCTGTTGTATTATGGCTGGCACTGGTAGTAGCTGTTATTTAGAGGGGCTGTAGGAGGTTGTGCTGTTGTATTATGGCTGGCACTGGTAGTAGCTGTTATTTAGAGGGGCTGTAGGAGGTTGTGCTGTTGTATTATGGCTGGCACTGGTAGTAGCTGTTATTTAGAGGGACTGTAGGAGGTTGTGCTGCTGCTTTATGGCTGGCACTGGTAATAGCTGTTATTTAGAGGGGCTGCAGGAGGTTGTGCTGTTGTATTATTGCTGGCACTGGTAGTAGCTGTTATTTAGAGGGGCTGTAGGAGGTTGTGCTGCTGCTTTATGGCTGGCACTGGTAATAGCTGTTATTTAGAGGGGCTGCAGGAGGTTGTGCTGTTGTATTATGCCTGGCACTGGTAGTAGCTGTTATTTAGAGGGGCTGCAGGAGGTTGTGCTGTTGTATTATGGCTGGCACTAGTAGTAGCTGTTATTTAGAGGGGCTGTAGGAGGTTGTGCTGCTGCTTTAGGGCTGGCACTGGTAGTAGCTGTTATTTACAGGGGCTGCAGGAGGTTGTGCTGCTGCTTTATGGCTGGCACTGGTAGTAGCTGTTATTTACAAGGGCTGCAGGAGGTTGTGCTGATGCTTTATGGCTGGAACTGGTAGTAGCTGTTATTTAGAGGGGCTGTAGGAGGTTGTGCTGCTGCTTTATGTCTGGCACTGGTAGTAGCTGTTATTTAGAGGGGCTGTAGGAGGTTGTGCTGTTGTATTATGGCTGACACTTGTAGTAACTGTTATTTAGAGGGGCTGTAGGAGGTTGTGCTGCTGCTTTATGGCTGGCACTGGTAATAGCTGTTATTTAGAGGGGCTGTAGGAGGGTGTGCTGCTGCTTTATGGCTGGCACTGGTAGGAGCTGTTATTTAGAGGGGCTGTAGGAGGTTGTGCTGTTGTATTATGGCTGACACTTGTAGTAACTGTTATTTAGAGGGGCTGTAGGAGGTTGTGCTGCTGCTTTATGGCTGGCACTGGTAGTAGCTGTTATTTAGAGGGGCTGCAGGAGGTTGTGCTGCTGCTTTATGGCTGGCACTGGTAGTAGCTGTTATTTACAGGGGCTGCAGGAGGTTGTGCTGCTGCTTTATGGCTGACACTAGTAGTAGCTGTTATTTAGAGGGGCTGTAGGAGGTTGTGCTGCTGCTTTATGGCTGGCACTGGTAGTAGCTGTTATTTACAGGGGCTGCAGGAGGTTGTGCTGCTGCTTTATGGCTGGCACTGGTAGTAGCTGTTATTTAGAGGGGCTGTAGGAGGTTGTGCTGCTGCTTTATGTCTGGTACTGGTAGTAGCTGTTATTCACAGGGGCTGCAGGAGGTTGTGCTGCTGCTTTATGGCTGACACTAGTAGTAGCTGTTATTTAGAGGGGCTGTAGGAGGTTGTGCTGCTGCTTTATGACTGGCACTGGTAGTAGCTGTTATTTAGAGGGGCTGTAGGAGGTTGTGCTGCTGCTTTATGGCTGACACTGGTAGTAGCTGTTATTTAGAGGGGCTGTAGGAGGTTGTGCTGCTGCTTTATGGCTGGCACTGGTAGTAGCTGTTATTTAGAGGGGCTGTAGGAGGTTGTGCTGCTGCTTTATGGCTGGCACTAGTAGTAGCTGTTATTTACAGGGGTTGCAGGAGGTTGTGCTGTTGTATTATGGCTGGCACTGGTAGTAGCTGTTATTTAGAGGGGCTGCAGGAGGTTGTGCTGCTGCTTTATGGCTGACACTAGTAGTAGCTGTTATTTAGAGGGGCTGTAGGAGGTTGTGCTGCTGCTTTATGGCTGACACTGGTATTAGCTGTTATTTAGAGGGGCTGTAGGAGGTTGTGCTGCTGCTTTATGGCTGGCACTGGTAGTAGCTGTTATTTAGAGGGGCTGTAGGAGGTTGTGCTGCTGCTTTATTCCTGGCACTGGTAGTAGCTGTTATTTAGAGGGGCTGTAGGAGGTTGTGCTGCTGCTTTATGTCTGGCACTGGTAGTAGCTGTTATTTAGAGGGGCTGTAGGAGGTTGTGCTGCTGCATTATGGCTGGCACTGGTAGTAGCTGTTATTTAGAGGGGCTGTAGGAGGGTGTGCTGCTGCTTTATGGCTGGCACTGGTAGGAGCTGTTATTTAGAGGGGCTGTAGGAGGTTGTGCTGCTGCTTTATGGCTGGCACTGGTAGTAGCTGTTATTTAGAGGGGCTGTAGGAGGTTGTGCTGTTGTATTATGGCTGACACTTGTAGTAACTGTTATTTAGAGGGGCTGTAGGAGGTTGTGCTGCTGCTTTATGGCTGGCACTGGTAGTAGCTGTTATTTACAGGGGCTGCAGGAGGTTGTGCTGTTGTATTATGGCTGGCACTGGTAGTAGCTGTTATTTAGAGGGGCTGCAGGAGGTTGTGCTGCTGCTTTATGGCTGGCACTGGTAGTAGCTGTTATTTACAGGGGCTGCAGGAGGTTGTGCTGTTGTATTATGGCTGGCACTGGTAGTAGCTGTTATTTAGAGGGGCTGCAGGAGGTTGTGCTGTTGTATTATGGCTGTCACTGGTAGTAGCTGTTATTTTCAGGAGCTGTAGGAGGTTGTGCTGCTGCTTTATGGCTGGCACTGGTAGTAGCTGTTATTTACAGGGGTTGCAGGAGGTTGTGCTGCTGCTTTATGGCTGACACTAGTAGTAGCTGTTATTTATAGGGGCTGTAGGAGGGTGTACTGCTGCTTTATGGCTGGCACTTGTAGGAGCTTTTATTTAGAGGGGCTGTAGGAGGTTGTGCTGCTGCTTTATGGCTGGCACTGGTAGTAGCTGTTATTTAGAGGGGCTGCAGGAGGTTGTGCTGCTGCTTTATGGCTTGCACTGGTAGTAGCTGTTATTTACAGGGGCTGCAGGAGGTTGTGCTGTTGTATTATGGCTGGCACTGTTAGTAGCTGTTATTTAGAGGGGCTGCAGGAGGTTGTGCTGTTGTATTATGGCTGTCACTGGTAGTAGCTGTTATTTAGAGGAGCTGTAGGAGGTTGTGCTGCTGCTTTATGGCTGGAACTGTTAGTAACTGTTATTTAGAGGGGCTGTAGGAGGTTGTGCTGCTGCTTTATGGCTAGCATTGGTAGTAGCTGTTATTTAGAGGGGCTGCAGGAGGTTGTGCTGTTGTATTATGGCTGGCACTAGTAGTAGCTGTTATTTAGAGGGGCTGTAGGAGGTTGTGCTGCTGCTTTATGTCTGGTACTGGTAGTAGCTGTTATTCACAGGGGCTGCAGGAGGTTGTGCTGCTGCTTTATGGCTGACACTAGTAGTAGCTGTTATTTAGAGGGGCTGTAGGAGGTTGTGCTGCTGCTTTATGGCTGACACTGGTATTAGCTGTTATTTAGAGGGGCTGTAGGAGGTTGTGCCGCTGCTTTATGGCTGGCACTGGTAGTAGCTGTTATTTAGAGGGGCTGTAGGAGGTTGTGCTGCTGCTTTATGGCAGGCACTTGTAGTAGCTGTTATTTAGAGGGGCTGTAGGAGGTGGTGGTGCTGCTTTATTCCTTTGCACTGGTAGTAGCTGTTATTTAGAGGGGCTGTAGGAGGTTGTGCTGCTGCTTTATGTCTGGCACTGGTAGTAGCTGTTATTTAGAGGGGCTGTAGGAGGTTGTGCTGCTGCATTATGGCTGGCACTGGTAGTAGCTGTTATTTAGAGGGGCTGTAGGAGGGTGTGCTGCTGCTTTATGGCTGGCACTGGTAAGAGCTGTTATTTAGAGGGGCTGTAGGAGGTTGTGCTGCTGCTTTATGGCTGGCACTGGTAGTAGCTGTTATTTAGAGGGGCTGTAGGAGGTTGTGCTGTTGTATTATGGCTGACACTTGTAGTAACTGTTATTTAGAGGGGCTGTAGGAGGTTGTGCTGCTGCTTTATGGCTGGCACTGGTAATAGCTGTTATTTAGAGGGGCTGCAGGAGGTTGTGCTGCTGCTTTATGGCTGGCACTGGTAGTAGCTGTTATTTACAGGGGCTGCAGGAGGTTGTGCTGTTGTATTATGGCTGGCACTGGTAGTAGCTGTTATTTAGAGGGGCTGCAGGAGGTTGTGCTGTTGTATTATGGCTGGCACTGGTAGTAGCTGTTATTTAGAGGGGCTGTAGGAGGTTGTGCTGCTGCTTTATGGCTGGAACTGTTATTAACTGTTATTCACAGGGGCTGCAGGAGGTTGTGCTGCTGCTTTATGGCTGACACTAGTAGTAGCTGTTATTTAGAGGGGCTGTAGGAGGTTGTGCTGCTGCTGCTTTATGGCTGGCACTGGTAGTAGCTGTTATTTAGAGGGGCTGTAGGAGGTTGTGCTGCTGCTTTATGGCTGACACTAGTAGTAGCTGTTATTTAGAGGGGCTGTAGGAGGTTGTGCTGCTGCTTTATGGCTGGCACTGGTAGTAGCTGTTATTTACAGGGGCTGCAGGAGGTTGTGCTGCTGCTTTATGGCTGACACTAGTAGTAGCTGTTATTTAGAGGGGCTGTAGGAGATTGTGCTGCTGCTTTATGGCTGGCACTGGTAGTAGCTGTTATTTAGAGGGGCTGTAGGAGGTTGTGCTGCTGCTTTATGGCTGACACTAGTAGTAGCTGTTATTTAGAGGGGCTGTAGGAGGTTGTGCTGCTGCTTTATGGCTGGCACTGGTAGTAGCTGTTATTTAGAGGGGCTGTAGGAGGTTGTGCTGCTGCTTTATGGCTGACACTAGTAGTAGCTGTTATTTAGAGGGGCTGTAGGAGGTTGTGCTGCTGCTTTATGGCTGGCACTGGTAATAGCTGTTATTTAGAGGGGCTGCAGGAGGTTGTGCTGCTGCTTTATGGCTGGCACTGGTAGTAGCTGTTATTTACAGGGGCTGCAGGAGGTTGTGCTGTTGTATTATGGCTGGCACTGGTAGTAGCTGTTATTTAGAGGGGCTGCAGGAGGTTGTGCTGTTGTATTATGGCTGGCACTAGTAGTAGCTGTTATTTAGAGGGGCTGTATTAGGTTGTGCTGCTGCTTTATGTCTGGCACTGGTAGTAGCTGTTATTTACAGGGGCTGCAGGAGGTTGTGCTGCTGCTTTATGGCTGGCACTGGTAGTAGCTGTTATTTACAGGGGCTGCAGGAGGTTGTGCTGCTGCTTTATGGCTGGAACTGGTAGTAGCTGTTATTTAGAGGGGCTGTAGGAGGTTGTGCTGCTGCTTTATGTCTGGCACTGGTAGTAGCTGTTATTTAGAGGGGCTGTAGGAGGTTGTGCTGCTGCATTATGGCTGGCACTGGTAGTAGCTGTTATTTAGAGGGGCTGTAGGAGGGTGTGCTGCTGCTTTATGGCTGGCACTGGTAGGAGCTGTTATTTAGAGGGGCTGTAGGAGGTTGTGCTGCTGCTTTATGGCTGGCACTGGTAGTAGCTGTTATTTAGAGGGGCTGTAGGAGGTTGTGCTGTTGTAGTATGGCTGACACTTGTAGTAACTGTTATTTAGAGGGGCTGTAGAAGGTTGTGCTGCTGCTTTATGTCTGGCACTGGTAGTAGCTGTTATTTAGAGGGGCTGTAGGAGGTTGTGCTGCTGCATTATGGCTGGCACTGGTAGTAGCTGTTATTTAGAGGGGCTGTAGGAGGGTGTGCTGCTGCTTTATGGCTGGCACTGGTAGGAGCTGTTATTTAGAGGGGCTGTAGGAGGTTGTGCTGCTGCTTTATGGCTGGCACTGGTAGTAGCTGTTATTTAGAGGGGCTGTAGGAGGTTGTGCTGTTGTAGTATGGCTGACACTTGTAGTAACTGTTATTTAGAGGGGCTGTAGAAGGTTGTGCTGCTGCTTTATGGCTTTCACTGGTAATAGCTGTTATTTAGAGGGGCTGCAGGAGGTTGTGCTGCTGCTTTATGGCTGGCACTGGTAATAGCTGTTATTTAGAGGGGCTGCAGGAGGTTGTGCTGCTGCTTTATGGCTGGCACTGGTAGTAGCTGTTTTTTAGAGGGGCTGTAGGAGGTTGTGCTGCTGCTTTATGGCTGGCACTGGTAATAGCTGTTATTTAGAGGGGCTGCAGGAGGTTGTGCTGCTGCTTTATGGCTGGCACTGGTAATAGCTGTTATTTAGAGGGGCTGCAGGAGGTTGTGCTGTTGTATTATGGCTGGCACTGGTAGTAGCTGTTATTTAGAGGGGCTGTAGGAGGTTGTGCTGCTGCTTTATGGCTGGAACTGTTAATAACTGTTATTCACAGGGGCTGCAGGAGGTTGTGCTGCTGCTTTATGGCTGACACTAGTAGTAGCTGTTATTTAGAGGGGCTGTAGGAGGTTGTGCTGCTGCTTTATGGCTGGCACTGGTAGTAGCTGTTATTTAGAGGGGCTGTAGGAGGTTGTGCTGCTTCTTTATGGCTGACACTAGTAGTAGCTGTTATTTAGATGGGCTGTAGGAGGTTGTGCTGCTGCTTTATGGCTGGCACTGGTAGTAGCTGTTATTTACAGGGGCTGCAGGAGGTTGTGCTGCTGCTTTATGGCTGACACTAGTAGTAGCTGTTATTTAGAGGGGCTGTAGGAGATTGTGCTGCTGCTTTATGGCTGGCACTGGTAGGAGGTTGTGCTGCTGCTTTATGGCTGACACTAGTAGTAGCTGTTATTTAGAGGGGCTGTAGGAGGTTGTGCTGCTGCTTTATGGCTGGCACTGGTAATGGCTGTTATTTAGAGGGGCTGCAGGAGGTTGTGCTGCTGCTTTATGGCTGGCACTGGTAGTAGCTGTTATTTACAGGGGCTGCAGGAGGTTGTGCTGTTGTATTATGGCTGGCACTGGTAGTAGCTGTTATTTAGAGGGGCTGCAGGAGGTTGTGCTGTTGTATTATGGCTGGCACTAGTAGTAGCTGTTATTTAGAGGGGCTGTAGGAGGTTGTGCTGCTGCTTTATGGCTGGCACTGGTAGTAGCTGTTATTTACAGGGGCTGCAGGAGGTTGTGCTGCTGCTTTATGGCTGGCACTGGTAGTAGCTGTTATTTACAGGGGCTGCAGGAGGTTGTGCTGCTGCTTTATGGCTGGAACTGGTAGTAGCTGTTATTTAGAGGGGCTGTAGGAGGTTGTGCTGCTGCTTTATGTCTGGCACTGGTAGTAGCTGTTATTTAGAGGGGCTGTAGGAGGTTGTGCTGCTGCATTATGGCTGGCACTGGTAGTAGCTGTTATTTAGAGGGGCTGTAGGAGGGTGTGCTGCTGCTTTATGGCTGGCACTGGTAGGAGCTGTTATTTAGAGGGGCTGTAGGAGGTTGTGCTGCTTCTTTATGGCTGGCACTGGTAGTAGCTGTTATTTAGAGGGGCTGTAGGAGGTTGTGCTGTTGTATTATGGCTGACACTTGTAGTAACTGTTATTTAGAGGGGCTGTAGGTGTTAAGATTACTGCAGCTTTAAGCTCAGCTCACCACACCCCCTGAGGTTGTGCTGTTGTATTATGGCTGGCACTGGTAGTAGCTGTTATTTAGAGGGGCTGCAGGAGGTTGTGCTGTTGTATTATGGCTGGCACTAGTAGTAGCTGTTATTTAGAGGGGCTGTAGGAGGTTGTGCTGCTGCTTTATGGCTTGCACTGGTAGTAGCTGTTATTTACAGGGGCTGCAGGAGGTTGTGCTGCTGCTTTATGGCTGGCACTGGTAGTAGCTGTTATTTACAGGGGCTGCAGGAGGTTGTGCTGCTGCTTTATGGCTGGAACTGGTAGTAGCTGTTATTTAGAGGGGCTGTAGGAGGTTGTGCTGCTGCTTTATGTCTGGCACTGGTAGTAGCTGTTATTTAGAGGGGCTGTAGGAGGTTGTGCTGCTGCATTATGGCTGGCACTGGTAGTAGCTGTTATTTAGAGGGGCTGTAGGAGGGTGTGCTGCTGCTTTATGGCTGGCACTGGTAGGAGCTGTTATTTAGAGGGGCTGTAGGAGGTTGTGCTGCTTCTTTATGGCTGGCACTGGTAGTAGCTGTTATTTAGAGGGGCTGTAGGAGGTTGTGCTGTTGTATTATGGCTGACACTTGTAGTAACTGTTATTTAGAGGGGCTGTAGGTGTTAAGATTACTGCAGCTTTAAGCTCAGCTCACCACACCCCCTGGGTGTGTCTGGGTCTCTGTGACATCATCAGAAGCCATGTTAGTTTTTACTGATGGAACCTGCTAGAGAATAAGCCATGTGGCTGTAGCTGAATAAAAGTTATCTAAATTTCCTGCTGCAGAGTCTTCATGATATGTGCAAGAGACATCAGACACAAGGTAACAGCACACAACTGAATGTTCTAATCCTGACTACACACAGAACATAACAGCTGGCGACGAGGATCTGTGGTCTGACCCTATAATGGCACTTATTGGCACCTTACCTGTGTTTGCAGCAGACACAGACAGATGGGACACATGGGTTGAACAGTTTGAGCTATATTGTACAGCAAATAACATAGGAGCTGATAAGCAAGTGGCTGTGTTTCTGACAACTATAGGCTCAGCAGCTTACACTACATTAAGGGACATTCTCTCACCAGATAAACCTAATGCTAAACCTCTGTCTGACCTGATCTGCCTGTTATCTGACCACTACCTACCTAAGCCTCTAGAGATATCAGAACGCTTTAAGTTTTACACACGCAAGCAATTGCAGCATGAGGACATTAAAACTTATGTGATCAGTTTAAAGAAACTAGCAAGTAGCTGCAGATTTGGGGATTATTTAAACACTGCTTTACGTGATATGTTTGTTATTGGACTCATGGACTGTACAGTACAAAAGAGACTATTAGCAGAGGATGATTTAACACTAAAGCGTGCTATAGAGATAGCTACAGTCATGGAACTTGCTACTAAAGATGCACAAATGCTCCAGGCCCCAGCACAGGCAGTTTGTGATAAGGAAATAGATGTTTTTCATACACGTGTGCACCTAAATAAACAGTATCCAGCTAGACAAGGGTCACAGACAGCTTGTTACAGATGTGGTGACACAAATCACACAGCAAATGCCTGCAGGTTTAGGAACAGCACCTGCTATGGGTGTGGGAAGATTGGTCATACAAAGAGAGTGTGCAGAAGTTCCTTAGACAGAGATAAAAGTAAGAAAGGCAGCAAGTCACGTGCAGCTTTTCATGTGCAAGTAGATACACCACGCACTGATTCAGAGGAAGACAAACCATTATACACATTACAGATCTACTGCCTTGAAAATAAAATTCCAGAACTGCAATCAAAGGTGAATATAGATGGTAAACCTCTCATTATGGAAGTTGATACAGGAGCAGCAGTCTCTGTTATCACAGCTGCTGATTGGAACCGCCTGGGACTAAGGCAACCAATTGTTCCAACAGCTGTCACCATGCAAACATATTCAAATGAAATAATAAAGCCTATTGGGTGTGTATCACCTACAGTGACATTTAATGGTATAACTAAAAAGCTACGCCTCTACATTTTACCTAAAGGAGGACCACCTTTGTTTGGTAGATCCTGGATCCAAGCATTGGGCATGCCAAAGTTACCACAACAGTTACCACTTAACAAACTGCTGGACCAAAGTGGGAATTCAAATTCTTCTTGGATTAATTCACTAAAGCACAAATATAAGACTGTATTTGATGGGAACCTAGGTTTAGTGAAAGACAAGCAGATTCAGCTTCACCTAAAAGAAAATGCTATTCCAAAATTTTGTAAACCAAGAGTTGTACCATTTGCACTTAAACCTAAAATTGAAGCAGAACTAGAAAGACTACGAAATCAGGGGATTATTGTTCCAGTGTCTAGCAGTGAATGGGCTTCCCCAATAGTTCCTGTCAGAAAAAAGAATGGGGACATTCGCATCTGTGGAGATTTCAGAGTGGGCCTTAACCCTCAATTACTTGTGGACCAGTATCCTTTACCACGGATTGAAGAATTGTTTAGTTCTCTGGCAGGGGGTGAAAAATTTACAAAAATTGACTTGCATCAAGCATACTTACAATTAGAGGTGCATCCAGACTCCAGACACCTGTTAACTATCAACACTCACAAAGGACTTTTTCAGTATACGCGGATGGTGTTTGGCATTGCCCCAGCACCTGCAGTGTGGCAACGGATAATGGATGAGATCTTGGCAGGTATTCCACATACCCACTGTATGTTAGATGACATGCTTATCACTGGTGAAAATGATGCTGCTCATAAAGCCAATGTTGAAGCTGTTTTACAACGCCTACAGGAATTTGGACTGAAAGTTAACATGGAAAAGTGTGAGTTCTTCTGCAAGAGTTTAGAATATTGTGCACATGTAGTGGACAAGACTGGTCTACACACAACTGCTGAAAAAGTGAAAGCGCTGGTTCATGCTCCCACCCCTGTTAATGTATCTCAGCTACGTTCTTATTTGGGGTTGCTCAATTACTATCACAGATTTTTACCAAATTTGGCTCATTTACTATATCCACTACACCGTCTTTTAGATAGTAAAAACCAGTGGGCCTGGACTGACTTATGTACACGAGCATTTGAACGCTCTAAGCAGCTTCTTCTGGAATCAAGACTCCTTGTCCACTATGACCTTAAGAAGCCTTTGGTACTAGCCTGTGATGCTTCACCATATGGTTTAGGCGCAGTACTTTCACACATTATGCCCGATGGGTCTGAACGTCCTGTGTCTTTTGCGTCCAGATCTTTAACTCCGTCGGAGAGAAATTATGCCCAGATTGATCGGGAAGCTTTAGCAATAATTTGGGCTGTGAAGAAATTCCACATTTATATATATGGCAGACCTTTTACTCTGATCACGGATCATAAACCACTTTTGTCCATTCTGCACCCTCAGAAGGGTATCTCCAACACAACAGCTGCTCGACTTCAGCGCTATGCACTTCAGCTGGCGGCTTACAACTACTCCATTAAATATCGATGCCACAGTGACCATACGAATGTGGATATGTTTTCTAGATTACCAATGGTACATCACATGACAACATCTTCTAAAATCATAGAAACCCCTCCACAGCCTGTAAATCTAAATTCCAAAGTGATTGCTACTTATACATGCTCTGATTCTACCTTACAGGAAATCAAGGCCTAGATTTAGAGTTCGGCGGTAGCCGTCAAAACCAGCGTTAGAGGCTCCTAACGCTGGTTTTGGGCGCCCGCTGGTATTTGGAGTCAGTGATTAAAGGGTCTAACGCTCACTTTACAGCCGCGACTTTTCCATACCGCAGATCCCCCTACGCCATTTGCGTAGCCTATCTTTTCAATGGGATCTTTCTAACGCCGGTATTTAGAGTCGTTTCTGCAGTGAGCGTTAGAGCTCTAACGACAAGATTCCAGCCGCCTGAAAAAAGCAGGAGTTAAGAGCTTTCTGGCTAACGCCGGTTTATAAAGCTCTTAACTACTGTACCCTAAAGTACACTAACACCCATAAACTACCTATGTACCCCTAAACCGAGGTCCCCCCACATCGCCGCCACTCGATTAAAATTTTTAACCCCTAATCTGCCGACCGCCACCTACGTTATACTTATGTACCCCTAATCTGCTGCCCCTAACACCGCCGACCCCTATATTACATTTATTAACCCCTAATCTGCCCCCCACAACGTCGCCGCAAGCTACTTAAAATAATTAACCCCTAATCTTCCGACCGCAAATCGCTGCCACCTACGTTATCCCTATGTACCCCTAATCTGCTACCCCTAACATCGCCGACCCCTATGTTATATTTATTAACCCCTAATCTGCCCCCCTCAACGTCGCCGACACCTACCTACACTTATTAACCCCTAATCTGCCGAGCGGACCTGAGCGCTACTATAATAAAGTTATTAACCCCTAATCCGCCTCACTAACCCTATCATAAATAGTATTAACCCCTAATCTGCCCTCCCTAACATCGCCGACACCTACCTTAAATTATTAACCCCTAATCTGCCGACCGGAGCTCACCGCTATTCTAATAAATGTATTAACCCCTAAAGCTAAGTCTAACCCTAACACTAACACCCCCCTAACTTAAATATAATTTTTATCTAACGAAATAAATTAACTCTTATTAAATAAATAATTCCTATTTAAAGCTAAATACTTACCTGTAAAATAAATCCTAATATAGCTACAATATAAATTATAATTATATTATAGCTATTTTAGGATTAATATTTATTTTACAGGCAACTTTGTAATTATTTTAACTAGGTACAATAGCTATTAAATAGTTAAGAACTATTTAATAGTTACCTAGTTAAAATAATAACAAATTTACCTGTAAAATAAATCCTAACCTAAGATATAATTAAACCTAACACTACCCTATCAATAAAATAATTAAATAAACTACCTACAATTACCTACAATTAACCTAACACTACACTATCAATAAATTAATTAAACACAATTGCTACAAATACATACAATTAAATAAACTATCTAAAGTACAAAAAATAAAAAAGAACTAAGTTACAGAAAATAATAAAATATTTACAAACATAAGAAAAATATTACAACAATTTTAAACTAATTACACCTACTCTAAGCCCCCTAATAAAATAACAAAGACCCCCAAAATAAAAAATTCCCTACCCTATTCTAAAATACAAATATTACAAGCTCTTTTACCTTACCAGCCCTGAACAGGGCCCTTTGCGGGGCATGCCCCAAGAATTTCAGCTCTTTTGCCTGTAAAAAAAAACATACAATACCCCCCCCCCCCAACATTACAACCCACCACCCACATACCCCTAATCTAACCCAAACCCCCCTTAAATAAACCTAACACTACCCCCCTGATGATCTTCCTACCTTGTCTTCACCATGCCAGGTTCACCGATCCGTCCTGGCTCCAAGATCTTCATCCAACCCAAGCGGGGGCTAGACATCCACTGAAGAAGTCCAGAAGAGGGTCCAAAGTCTTCCTCCTATCCGGCAAGAAGAGGACATCCGGACCGGCAAACATCTTCTCCAAGCGGCATCTTCTATCTTCTTCCATCCGATGACGACCGGCTCCATCTTGAAGACCTCCAGCGCGGATCCATCCTCTTCTTCCGACGACTAGACGACGAATGACGGTTCCTTTAAGGGACGTCATCCAAGATGGCGTCCCTCGAATTCCGATTGGCTGATAGGATTCTATCAGCCAATCGGAATTAAGGTAGGAATTTTCTGATTGGCTGATGGAATCAGCCAATCAGAATATAGTTCAATCCGATTGGCTGATCCAATCAGCCAATCAGATTGAGCTCGCATTCTATTGGCTGATCGGAACAGCCAATAGAATGCGAGCTCAATCTGATTGGCTGATTGGATCAGCCAATCGGATTGAACTATATTCTGATTGGCTGATTCCATCAGCCAATCAGAAAAATCCTACCTTAATTCCGATTGGCTGATAGAATCCTATCAGCCAATCGGAATTCGAGGGACGCCATCTTGGATGACGTCCCTTAAAGGAACCGTCATTCGTCGTCTAGTCGTCGGAAGAAGAGGATGGATCCGCGCTGGAGGTCTTCAAGATGGAGCCGGTCGTCATCGGATGGAAGAAGATAGAAGATGCCGCTTGGAGAAGATGTTTGCCGGTCCGGATGTCCTCTTCTTGCCGGATAGGAGGAAGACTTTGGACCCTCTTCTGGACTTCTTCAGTGGATGTCTAGCCCCCGCTTGGGTTGGATGAAGATCTTGGAGCCAGGACGGATCGGTGAACCTGGCATGGTGAAGACAAGGTAGGAAGATCATCAGGGGGGTAGTGTTAGGTTTATTTAAGGGGGGTTTGGGTTAGATTAGGGGTATGTGGGTGGTGGGTTGTAATGTTGGGGGGGGGGTATTGTATGTTTTTTTTTACAGGCAAAAGAGCTGAAATTCTTGGGGCATGCCCCGCAAAGGGCCCTGTTCAGGGCTGGTAAGGTAAAAGAGCTTGTAATATTTGTATTTTAGAATAGGGTAGGGAATTTTTTATTTTGGGGGGCTTTGTTATTTTATTAGGGGGCTTAGAGTAGGTGTAATTAGTTTAAAATTGTTGTAATATTTTTCTTATGTTTGTAAATATTTTATTATTTTCTGTAACTTAGTTCTTTTTTATTTTTTGTACTTTAGATAGTTTATTTAATTGTATTTATTTGTAGCAATTGTGTTTAATTAATTTATTGATAGTGTAGTGTTAGGTTAATTGTAGGTAATTGTAGGTAGTTTATTTAATTATTTTATTGATAGGGTAGTGTTAGGTTTAATTATATCTTAGGTTAGGATTTATTTTACAGGTAAATTTGTTATTATTTTAACTAGGTAACTATTAAATAGTTCTTAACTATTTAATAGCTATTGTACCTGGTTAAAATAATTACAAAGTTGCCTGTAAAATAAATATTAATCCTAAAATAGCTATAATATAATTATAATTTATATTGTAGCTATATTAGGATGTATTTTACAGGTAAGTATTTAGCTTTAAATAGGAATCATTTATTTAATAAGAGTTAATTTATTTTGTTAGATAAAAATTATATTTAACTTAGGGGGGTGTTAGTGTTAGGGTTAGACTTAGCTTTAGGGGTTAATACATTTATTAGAATAGCGGTGAGCTCCGGTCGGCAGATTAGGGGTTAATAATTGAAGGTAGGTGTCGGCGATGTTAGGGAGGGCAGATTAGGGGTTAATACTATTTATGATAGGGTTAGTGAGGCGGATTAGGGGTTAATAACTTTATTATAGTAGCGCTCAGGTCCGCTCGGCAGATTAGGGGTTAATAAGTGTAGGCAGGTGTCGGCGACGTTGTGGGGGGCAGATTAGGGGTTAATAAATATAACATAGGGGTCGGCGATGTTAGGGCAGCAGATTAGGGGTACATAGGGATAACGTAGGTGGCGGCGGTTTACGGAGCGGCAGATTAGGGGTTAAAAGTGTAATGCAGGGGTCAGCGATAGCGGGGGCGGCAGATTAGGGGTTAATAAGTGTAAGGTTAGGGGTGTTTAGACTCGGGGTACATGTTAGAGTGTTAGGTGCAGACGTAGGAAGTGTTTCCCCATAGGAAACAATGGGGCTGCGTTAAGAGCTGAACGCTGCTTTTTTGCAGGTGTTAGGTTTTTTTTCAGCTCAAACTGCCCCATTGTTTCCTATGGGAGAATCGTGCACGAGCACGTTTTTGAGGCCGGCCGCGTCCGTAAGCAACTCTGGTATCGAGAGTTGCATTTGCGGTAAATATGCTCTACGCTCCTTTTTTGGAGCCTAACGCAGCATTTGTTTGAACTCTCGATACCAGAGTTAAATTTATGGTGCGGCCAGAAAAAAACCCGCGGAGCGTTAACAGCCCTTTTACCACCGAACTCCAAATCTAGGCCCAAGTCTTTTGTTCAACATGGGTGGCCTAAAGTGGTTCGCTCTGACCTTCAGCCATATTTTACAAGGAAGAAGGAAATTGTGCATGACTCAGGCTGTCTGTTATGGGGGTCACGAGTGATAATTCCGACCTTACTGCAAACATTAGCATTAAAGTTACTACACAGCTCACACCAGGGTGTAGTAAAAATGAAGCAAAGAGCACGAGAATATTTTTGGTGGCTTAAATTGGATACAGATATTGCTTCTTATGTAGCTGCTTGCAATGCATGTGCACAGACACAGCGGAATCCCAGCAGGGACACCTCAAAAACTTGGCCATGGCCAAATGAACCTTGGACAAGAATCCATGTTGATTTTGCAGGGCCAGTGGATGGACGAATGTATTTGGTGGCTGTGGATGCTCATTCCAAGTGGCCAGAAGTAGTTCAAATGTCAAGTACTACAACACAACAAACCATTGTCGTTCTTTCCAGTATGTTTGCAAGATTTGGACTGCCACAAACTTTAGTCTCAGACAATGGTCCACAGTTCATATCACATGAATTTGAAACCTTTCTAGATACAAATAACATCAAACACTGTAAGACAGCTCCATATTTTCCAGCCTCTAATGGACAGGCTGAAAGATTTGTACAAACTTTAAAACGCCACTTAGCTGTCTCTCAGAAATCAAAATTTAATCCAAACTCCCTTTCTAATTTTTTGTTTAACTATCGAAACACACCCCATGCCACTACTGGGCTATCACCTGCAATGTTAATGTTTGGAAGACGCCTGAGAACTCCACTGGATAAAGTTAGACCAGAACATCCCACACAAGAGTTGAACACTTCTAGCGTTTCAGAATTTGTTCTTCATGACAGAGTATGGGTTAGAAACTACCGTGGCCCAAATAAATGGATTCCAGCTGTCATAATACAAGGCATGGACAACAGAATGTTTAAAGTTCAACTACAAGCTGGTGGTACAGTTTCCCGCCATGTAGAACAAATGAGACATAGATCTCAACCAGCTACACAAATATCAAATGATTCAGATGGTGAGGATATCTGGCATGGAGTGTGGTGCCCACCTGAGTCTTCTGAGGATGAAAATGCAATGAACACAACTGAAACAGATCAACCTCAGAATGATTCTGTCCAACAACAAAATATCACAGGTGATCAACAACCATTGGGTACTCCTCCACAGACAATTTCTCCTGAACCAAATACTCTACGGCCCTCTAGAAACAGAAGGCCACCTTCTAGATGGCAATGTGAGGATTCAGTGAGAAATTATTCAGCAAGGAATGACCTAATCCGAAGGCGGACTTATCGCAGAAAACATAACTGTGACTAAATTCTAGCCTGCGACC
The DNA here is from genome assembly GCF_027579735.1 of Bombina bombina. NCBI lineage: Eukaryota > Metazoa > Chordata > Amphibia > Anura > Bombinatoridae > Bombina > Bombina bombina. The sequence continues at coordinate 13,421,090 of NC_069501.1, read as the reverse complement.
TAGGTCTTGTGCACATAGACTATAGAGATAAACTGTTCTAAGTTCAAGTGTATGGTTTAGTTACTTGTTGTATGTTACAATATTATCCACTGTCTGTTCTTTTTTTTTTATTTATTTTTATATATATATATTTATTTTTTTTTGGAGAAAAAAGGGGATGTTAAGATTACTGCAGCTTTAAGCTCAGCTCACCACACCCCCTGGGTGTGTCTGGGTCTCTGTGACATCATCAGAAGCCATGTTAGTTTTTACTGATGGAACCTGCTAGAGAATAAGCCATGTGGCTGTAGCTGAATAAAAGTTATCTAAAGTTCCTGCTGCAGAGTCTTCATGATATGTGCAAGAGACATCAGACACAAGGTAACAGCACACAACTGAATGTTCTAATCCTGACTACACACAGAACATAACAGTAGGAGGTTGTGCTGCTGCTTTATGGCTGGCACTGGTAATAGCTGTTATTTAGAGGGGCTGCAGGAGGTTGTGCTGCTGCTTTATGTCTGGTACTGGTAATAGCTGTTATTTAGCGGGGCTGCAGGAGGTTGTGCTGCTGCTTTATGGCTGGCACTGGTAGTAGCTGTTATTTAGAGGGGCTGTAGGAGGTTGTGCTGCTGCATTATGGCTGGCACTGGTAATAGCTGTTATTTAGAGGGGCTGCAGGAGGTTGTGCTGCTGCTTTATGGCTGGCACTGGTAATAGCTGTTATTTAGAGGGGCTGCAGGAGGTTGTGCTGCTGCTTTATGGCTGGCACTGGTAGTAGCTGTTATTTAGAGGGGCTGTAGGAGGTTGTGCTGTTGTATTATGGCTGACACTTGTAGTAACTGTTATTTAGAGGGGCTGTATCAGGTTGTGCTGCTGCTTTATGGCTGGCACTGGTAATAGCTGTTATTTAGAGGGGCTGCAGGAGGTTGTGCTGCTGCTTTATGGCTGGCACTGGTAGTAGCTGTTATTTACAGGGGCTGCAGGAGGTTGTGCTGCTGCTTTATGGCTGACACTAGTAGTAGCTGTTATTTAGAGGGGCTGTAGGAGGTTGTGCTGCTGCTTTATGGCTGGCACTGGTAGTAGCTGTTATTTACAGGGGCTGCAGGAGGTTGTGCTGCTGCTTTATGGCTGGCACTGGTAGTAGCTGTTATTTAGAGGGGCTGTAGGAGGTTGTGCTGCTGCTTTATGTCTGGTACTGGTAGTAGCTGTTATTCACAGGGGCTGCAGGAGGTTGTGCTGCTGCTTTATGGCTGACACTAGTAGTAGCTGTTATTTAGAGGGGCTGTAGGAGGTTGTGCTGCTGCTTTATGGCTGGCACTGGTAGTAGCTGTTATTTAGAGGGGCTGTAGGAGGTTGTGCTGCTGCTTTATGGCTGACACTAGTAATAGCTGTTATTTAGAGGGGCTGTAGGAGGTTGTGCTGCTGCTTTATGGCTCGCACTGGTAGTAGCTGTTATTTAGAGGGGCTGTAGGAGGTTGTGCTGCTGCTTTATGGCTGGCACTAGTAGTAGCTGTTATTTACAGGGGTTGCAGGAGGTTGTGCTGTTTTATTATGGCTGGCACTGGTAGTAGCTGTTATTTAGAGGGGCTGCAGGAGGTTGTGCTGCTGCTTTATGGCTGGCACTGGTAGTAGCTTTTATTTAGAGGGGCTGTAGGAGGTTGTGCTGCTTCTTTATGGCTAACATTGGTAGTAGCTGTTATTTAGAGGGGCTGTAGGAGGTTGTGCTGCTGCTTTATGGCTAGCATTGGTAGTAGCTGTTATTTAGAGGGGCTGCAGGAGGTTGTGCTGTTGTATTATGGCTGGCACTAGTAGTAGCTGTTATTTAGAGGGGCTGTAGGAGGTTGTGCTGCTGCTTTATGTCTGGTACTGGTAGTAGCTGTTATTCACAGGGGCTGCAGGAGGTTGTGCTGCTGCTTTATGGCTGACACTAATAGTAGCTGTTATTTAGAGGGGCTGTAGGAGGTTGTGCTGCTGCTTTATGGCTGGCACTGGTAGTAGCTGTTATTTAGAGGGGCTTTAGGAGGTTATGCTGCTGCTTTATGGCTGACACTAGTAGTAGCTGTTATTTAGAGGGGCTGTAGGAGGTTGTGCTGCTGCTTTATGTCTGGTACTGGTAGTAGCTGTTATTTAGAGGGGCTGCAGGAGGTTGTGCTGCTGCTTTATGGCTGACACTAGTAGTAGCTGTTATTTAGAGGGGCTGTAGGAGGTTGTGCTGCTGCTGTATGGCTGACACTGGTATTAGCTGTTATTTAGAGGGGCTGTAGGAGGTTGTGCTGCTGCTTTATGGCTGGCACTGGTAGTAGCTGTTATTTAGAGGGGCTGTAGGAGGTTGTGCTGCTGCTTTATGGCTGGCACTTGTAGTAGCTGTTATTTAGAGGGGCTGTAGGAGGTGGTGCTGCTGCTTTATTCCTGGCACTGGTAGTAGCTGTTATTTAGAGGGGCTGTAGGAGGTTGTGCTGCTGCTTTATGGCTGACACTAGTAGTAGCTGTTATTTAGAGGGGCTGTAGGAGGTTGTGCTGCTGCTTTATGCCTGGCACTGGTAGTAGCTGTTATTTAGAGGGGCTGTAGGAGGTTTTGCTGCTGCTTTATGGCTGGCACTGGTAGTAGCTGTTATTTAGAGGGGCTGTAGGAGGTTTTGCTGCTGCTTTATGGCTGACACTAGTAGTAGCTGTTATTTAGAGGGGCTGTAGGAGGTTGTGCTGCTGCTTTATGGCTGGCACTGGTAGTAGCTGTTATTTAGAGGGGCTGTAGGAGGTTGTGCTGCTGCTTTATGTCTGGCACTGGTAGTAGCTGTTATTTAGAGGGGCTGTAGGAGGTTGTGCTGCTGCATTATGGCTGGCACTGGTAGTAGCTGTTATTTAGAGGGGCTGTAGGAGGGTGTGCTGCTGCTTTATGGCTGGCACTGGTAGTAGCTGTTATTTAGAGGGGCTGTAGGAGGTTGTGCTGCTGCTTTATGGCTGGCACTGGTAGTAGCTGTTATTTAGAGGGGCTGTAGGAGGTTGTGCTGTTGTATTATGGCTGACACTTGTAGTAACTGTTATTTAGAGGGGCTGTAGGATGTTGTGCTGCTGCTTTATGGCTGGCACTGGTAATAGCTGTTATTTAGAGGGGCTGCAGGAGGTTGTGCTGCTGCTTTATGGCTGGCACTGGTAGTAGCTGTTATTTACAGGGGCTGCAGGAGGTTGTGCTGTTGTATTATGGCTGGCACTGGTAGTAGCTGTTATTTAGAGGGGCTGCAGGAGGTTGTGCTGTTGTATTATGGCTGGCACTGGTAGTAGCTGTTATTTAGAGGGGCTGTAGGAGGTTGTGCTGCTGCTTTATGGCTGGAACTGTTAGTAACTGTTATTTAGAGGGGCTGTAGGAGGTTGTGCTGCTGCTTTATGTCTGGTACTGGTAGTAGCTGTTATTCACAGGGGCTGCAGGAGGTTGTGCTGCTGCTTTATGGCTGACACTAGTAGTAGCTGTTATTTAGAGGGGCTGTAGGAGGTTGTGCTGCTGCTTTATGGCTGGCACTGGTAGTAGCTGTTATTTAGAGGGGCTTTAGGAGGTTATGCTGCTGCTTTATGGCTGACACTAGTAGTAGCTGTTATTTAGATGGGCTGTAGGAGGTTGTGCTGCTGCTTTATGTCTGGTACTGGTAGTAGCTGTTATTTAGAGGGGCTGCAGGAGGTTGTGCTGCTGCTTTATGGCTGGCACTGGTAGTAGCTGTTATTTAGAGGGGCTGTAGGAGGTTGTGCTGCTGCATTATGGCTGGCACTGGTAATAGCTGTTATTTAGAGGGGCTGCAGGAGGTTGTGCTGCTGCTTTATGGCTGGCACTGGTAGTAGCTGTTATTTAGAGGGGCTGTAGGAGGTTGTGCTGTTGTATTATGGCTGACACTTGTAGTAACTGTTATTTAGAGGGGCTGTATCAGGTTGTGCTGCTGCTTTATGGCTGGCACTGGTAATAGCTGTTATTTAGAGGGGCTGCAGGAGGTTGTGCTGCTGCTTTATGGCTGGCACTGGTAGTAGCTGTTATTTACAGGGGCTGCAGGAGGTTGTGCTGCTGCTTTATGGCTGACACTAGTAGTAGCTGTTATTTAGAGGGGCTGTAGGAGGTTGTGCTGCTGCTTTATGGCTGGCACTGGTAGTAGCTGTTATTTACAGGGGCTGCAGGAGGTTGTGCTGCTGCTTTATGGCTGGCACTGGTAGTAGCTGTTATTTAGAGAGGCTGTAGGAGGTTGTGCTGCTGCTTTATGTCTGGTACTGGTAGTAGCTGTTATTCACAGGGGCTGCAGGAGGTTGTGCTGCTGCTTTATGGCTGACACTAGTAGTAGCTGTTATTTAGAGGGGCTGTAGGAGGTTGTGCTGCTGCTTTATGGCTGGCACTGGTAGTAGCTGTTATTTAGAGGGGCTTTAGGAGGTTATGCTGCTGCTTTATGGCTGACACTAGTAGTAGCTGTTATTTAGAGGGGCTGCAGGAGGTTGTGCTGCTGCTTTATGTCTGGTACTGGTAGTAGCTGTTATTTAGAGGGGCTGCAGGAGGTTGTGCTGCTGCTTTATGGCTGACACTAGTAGTAGCTGTTATTTAGAGGGGCTGTAGGAGGTTGTGCTGCTGCTGTATGGCTGACACTGGTATTAGCTGTTATTTAGAGGGGCTGTAGGAGGTTGTGCTGCTGCTTTATGGCTGGCACTGGTAGTAGCTGTTATTTAGAGGGGCTGTAGGAGGTTGTGCTGCTGCTTTATGGCTGGCACTTGTAGTAGCTGTTATTTAGAGGGGCTGTAGGAGGTGGTGCTGCTGCTTTATTCCTGGCACTGGTAGTAGCTGTTATTTAGAGGGGCTGTAGGAGGTTGTGCTGCTGCTTTATGGCTGACACTAGTAGTAGCTGTTATTTAGAGGGGCTGTAGGAGGTTGTGCTGCTGCTTTATGCCTGGCACTGGTAGTAGCTGTTATTTAGAGGGGCTGTAGGAGGTTTTGCTGCTGCTTTATGGCTGGCACTGGTAGTAGCTGTTATTTAGAGGGGCTGTAGGAGGTTTTGCTGCTGCTTTATGGCTGACACTAGTAGTAGCTGTTATTTAGAGGGGCTGTAGGAGGTTGTGCTGCTGCTTTATGGCTGGCACTGGTAGTAGCTGTTATTTAGAGGGGCTGTAGGAGGTTGTGCTGCTGCTTTATGTCTGGCACTGGTAGTAGCTGTTATTTAGAGGGGCTGTAGGAGGTTGTGCTGCTGCATTATGGCTGGCACTGGTAGTAGCTGTTATTTAGAGGGGCTGTAGGAGGGTGTGCTGCTGCTTTATGGCTGGCACTGGTAGGAGCTGTTATTTAGAGGGGCTGTAGGAGGTTGTGCTGCTGCTTTATGGCTGGCACTGGTAGTAGCTGTTATTTAGAGGGGCTGTAGGAGGTTGTGCTGTTGTATTATGGCTGACACTTGTAGTAACTGTTATTTAGAGGGGCTGTAGGATGTTGTGCTGCTGCTTTATGGCTGGCACTGGTAATAGCTGTTATTTAGAGGGGCTGCAGGAGGTTGTGCTGCTGCTTTATGGCTGACACTGGTAGTAGCTGTTATTTACAGGGGCTGCAGGAGGTTGTGCTGTTGTATTATGGCTGGCACTGGTAGTAGCTGTTATTTAGAGGGGCTGCAGGAGGTTGTGCTGTTGTATTATGGCTGGCACTGGTAGTAGCTGTTATTTAGAGGGGCTGTAGGAGGTTGTGCTGCTGCTTTATGGCTGGAACTGTTAGTAACTGTTATTTTGAGGGGCTGTAGGAGGTTGTGCTGCTGCTTTATGTCTGGTACTGGTAGTAGCTGTTATTCACAGGGGCTGCAGGAGGTTGTGCTGCTGCTTTATGGCTGACACTAGTAGTAGCTGTTATTTAGAGGGGCTGTAGGAGGTTGTGCTGCTGCTTTATGGCTGGCACTGGTAGTAGCTGTTATTTAGAGGGGCTTTAGGAGGTTATGCTGCTGCTTTATGGCTGACACTAGTAGTAGCTGTTATTTAGATGGGCTGTAGGAGGTTGTGCTGCTGCTTTATGTCTGGTACTGGTAGTAGCTGTTATTTAGAGGGGCTGCAGGAGGTTGTGCTGCTGCTTTATGGCTGGCACTGGTAGTAGCTGTTATTTAGAGGGGCTGTAGGAGGTTGTGCTGCTGCATTATGGCTGGCACTGGTAATAGCTGTTATTTAGAGGGGCTGCAGGAGGTTGTGCTGCTGCTTTATGGCTGGCACTTGTAATAGCTGTTATTTAGAGGGGCTGCAGGAGGTTGTGCTGCTGCTTTATGGCTGGCACTGGTAGTAGCTGTTATTTAGAGGGGCTGTAGGAGGTTGTGCTGTTGTATTATGGCTGACACTTGTAGTAACTGTTATTTAGAGGGGCTGTATCAGGTTGTGCTGCTGCTTTATGGCTGGCACTGGTAATAGCTGTTATTTAGAGGGGCTGCAGGAGGTTGTGCTGCTGCTTTATGGCTGGCACTGGTAGTAGCTGTTATTTACAGGGGCTGCAGGAGGTTGTGCTGCTGCTTTATGGCTGACACTAGTAGTAGCTGTTATTTAGAGGGGCTGTAGGAGGTTGTGCTGCTGCTTTATGGCTGGCACTGGTAGTAGCTGTTATTTACAGGGGCTGCAGGAGGTTGTGCTGCTGCTTTATGGCTGGCACTGGTAGTAGCTGTTATTTATAGAGGCTGTAGGAGGTTGTGCTGCTGCTTTATGTCTGGTACTGGTAGTAGCTGTTATTCACAGGGGCTGCAGGAGGTTGTGCTGCTGCTTTATGGCTGACACTAGTAGTAGCTGTTATTTAGAGGGGCTGTAGGAGGTTGTGCTGCTGCTTTATGGCTGGCACTGGTAGTAGCTGTTATTTAGAGGGGCTGTAGGAGGTTGTGCTGCTGCTTTATGGCTGACACTAGTAATAGCTGTTATTTAGAGGGGCTGTAGGAGGTTGTGCTGCTGCTTTATGGCTCGCACTGGTAGTAGCTGTTATTTAGAGGGGCTGTAGGAGGTTGTGCTGCTGCTTTATGGCTGGCACTAGTAGTAGCTGTTATTTACAGGGGTTGCAGGAGGTTGTGCTGTTTTATTATGGCTGGCACTGGTAGTAGCTGTTATTTAGAGGGGCTGCAGGAGGTTGTGCTGCTGCTTTATGGCTGGCACTGGTAGTAGCTTTTATTTAGAGGGGCTGTAGGAGGTTGTGCTGCTTCTTTATGGCTAGCATTGGTAGTAGCTGTTATTTAGAGGGGCTGTAGGAGGTTGTGCTGCTGCTTTATGGCTAGCATTGGTAGTAGCTGTTATTTAGAGGGGCTGCAGGAGGTTGTGCTGTTGTATTATGGCTGGCACTAGTAGTAGCTGTTATTTAGAGGGGCTGTAGGAGGTTGTGCTGCTGCTTTATGTCTGGTACTGGTAGTAGCTGTTATTCACAGGGGCTGCAGGAGGTTGTGCTGCTGCTTTATGGCTGACACTAATAGTAGCTGTTATTTAGAGAGGCTGTAGGAGGTTGTGCTGCTGCTTTATGGCTGGCACTGGTAGTAGCTGTTATTTAGAGGGGCTTTAGGAGGTTATGCTGCTGCTTTATGGCTGACACTAGTAGTAGCTGTTATTTAGAGGGGCTGTAGGAGGTTGTGCTGCTGCTTTATGTCTGGTACTGGTAGTAGCTGTTATTTAGAGGGGCTGCAGGAGGTAGTGCTGCTGCTTTATGGCTGACACTAGTAGTAGCTGTTATTTAGAGGGGCTGTAGGAGGTTGTGCTGCTGCTGTATGGCGGACACTGGTATTAGCTGTTATTTAGAGGGGCTGTAGGAGGTTGTGCTGCTGCTTTATGGCTGGCACTGGTAGTAGCTGTTATTTAGAGGGGCTGTAGGAGGTTGTGCTGCTGCTTTATGGCTGACACTTGTAGTAGCTGTTATTTAGAGGGGCTGTAGGAGGTGGTGCTGCTGCTTTATTCCTGGCACTGGTAGTAGCTGTTATTTAGAGGGGCTGTAGGAGGTTGTGCTGCTGCTTTATGTCTGGCACTGGTAGTAGCTGTTATTTAGAGGGGCTGTAGGAGGTTGTGCTGCTGCATTATGGCTGGCACTGGTAGTAGCTGTTATTTAGAGGGGCTGTAGGAGGGTGTGCTGCTGCTTTATGGCTGGCACTGGTAGGAGCTGTTATTTAGAGGGGCTGTAGGAGGTTGTGCTGTTGCTTTATGGCTGGCACTGGTAGTAGCTGTTATTTAGAGGGGCTGTAGGAGGTTGTGCTGTTGTATTATGGCTGACACTTGTAGTAACTGTTATTTAGAGGGGCTGTAGGATGTTGTGCTGCTGCTTTATGGCTGGCACTGGTAATAGCTGTTATTTAGAGGGGCTGCAGGAGGTTGTGCTGCTGCTTTATGACTGGCACTGGTAGTAGCTGTTATTTACAGGGGCTGCAGGAGGTTGTGCTGTTGTATTATGGCTGGCACTGGTAGTAGCTGTTATTTAGAGGGGCTGCAGGAGGTTGTGCTGTTGTATTATGGCTGGCACTGGTAGTAGCTGTTATTTAGAGGGGCTGTAGGAGGTTGTGCTGCTGCTTTATGGCTGGAACTGTTAGTAACTGTTATTTAGAGGGGCTGTAGGAGGTTGTGTTGCTGCTTTATGTCTGGTACTGGTAGTAGCTGTTATTCACAGGGGCTGCAGGAGGTTGTGCTGCTGCTTTATGGCTGACACTAGTAGTAGCTGTTATTTAGAGGGGCTGTAGGAGGTTGTGCTGCTGCTTTATGGCTGGCACTGGTAGTAGCTGTTATTTAGAGGGGCTTTAGGAGGTTATGCTGCTGCTTTATGGCTGACACTAGTAGTAGCTGTTATTTAGATGGGCTGTAGGAGGTTGTGCTGCTGCTTTATGTCTGGTACTGGTAGTAGCTGTTATTTAGAGGGGCTGCAGGAGGTTGTGCTGCTGCTTTATGGCTGACACTAGTAGTAGCTGTTATTTAGAGGGGCTGTAGGAGGTTGTGCTGCTGCTTTATGGCTGACACTGGTATTAGCTGTTATTTAGAGGGGCTGTAGGAGGTTGTGCTGCTGCTTTATGGCTGGCACTGGTAGTAGCTGTTATTTAGAGGGGCTGTAGGAGGTTGTGCTGCTGCTTTATGGCTGGCACTTGTAGTAGCTGTTATTTAGAGGGGCTGTAGGAGGTGGTGCTGCTGCTTTATTCCTGGCACTGGTAGTAGCTGTTATTTAAAAGGGGCTGCATGGAGGTTGTGCAGCTGCTTTATGGCTGGCACTGGTAGTAGCTGTTATTTAGAGGGGCTGTAGGAGGTTGTGCTGCTGCTTTATGCTTGGCACTGGTAGTAGCTGTTATTTAGAAGGGGCTGCAGGAGGTTGTGCTGCTGCTTTATGGCTGGCACTGGTAGTAGCTGTTATTTAGAGGGGCTGTAGGAGGTTGTGCTGCTGCCTTATTGCTGGCACTGATATTAGCTGTTATTTAGAAGGGGCTCCAGGAGGTTGTGCTGCTGCTTTATGTCTGGCACTGGTAGTAGCTGTTATTTAGAGGGGCTGTAGGAGGTTGTGCTGCTGCTTTATGCTTGCCACTGGTAGTAGCTGTTATTTAGAGGGACTGTAGGAGGCTGTGCTGCTGCTTTGTGGCTGGCACTGGTAGTAGCTGTTATTTAGAGCGGCTGCAGGAGGTTGTGCTGCTGCTTTATGGCTGTCACTGATAGTAGCTGTTATTTAGAGGAGCTGTAGGAGGTTGTGCTGCTGCTTTATTGCTGGCACTGGTAGTAGCTGTCATTTAGAGGGGCTGTAGGAGGTTGTGCTGCTGCTTTATGGCTGGCACTGGTAGTAGCTGTTATTTAGAGGGGCTGTAGGAGGTTTTGCTGCTGCTTTATGGCTGACACTGGTAGTAGCTGTTATTTAGAGGGGCTGCAGGAGGTTGTGCTGCTGCTTTATGGCTGTCACTGATAGTAGCTGTTATTCAGAGGGGCTGTAGGAGGTTGTGCTGCTGCTTTATTGCTGGCACTGGTAGTAGCTGTCATTTAGAGGGGCTGTAGGAGGCTGTGCTGCTGCTTTATGCCTGGCACTGGTAGTAGCTGTTATTTAGAGGGGCTGTAGGAGGTTTTGCTGCTGCTTTATGGCTGGCACTGGTAGTAGCTGTTATTTAGAGGGGCTACAGGAGTTTGTGCTGCTGCATTATGTCTGGCACCGGTATTAGCTGTTATTTATAGGGGCTGCAGGAGGTTGTGCTGCTGCTTTATGTCTGGTACTGGTAGTAGCTGTTATTCACAGGGGCTGCAGGAGGTTGTGCTGCTGCTTTATGGATGACACTAGTAGTAGCTGTTATTTAGAGGGGCTGTAGGAGGTTGTGCTGCTGCTTTATGGCTGGCACTGGTAGTAGCTGTTATTTAGAGGGGCTGTAGGAGGTTGTGCTGCTGCTTTATGGCTGACACTAGTAGTAGCTGTTATTTAGAGGGGCTGTAGGAGGTTGTGCTGCTGCTTTATGGCTGGCACTGGTAGTAGCTGTTATTTACAGGGGCTGCAGGAGGTTGTGCTGCTGCTTTATGGCTGGCACTGGTAGTAGCTGTTATTTAGAGGGGCTGTAGGAGGTTGTGCTGCTGATTTATGTCTGGTACTGGTAGTAGCTGTTATTTAGAGGGGCTGCAGGAGGTTGTGCTGCTGCTTTATGGCTGACACTAGTAGTAGCTGTTATTTAGAGGGGCTGTAGGAGGTTGTGCTGCTGCTTTATGGCTGGCACTGGTAGTAGCTGTTATTTAGAGGGGCTGCAGGAGGTTGTGCTGCTGCTTTATGGCTGGCACTTGTAGTAGCTGTTATTTAGAGGGGCTGTAGGAGGTGGTGCTGCTGCTTTATTCCTGGCACTGGTAGTAGCTGTTATTTAAAAGGGGCTGCATGGAGGTTGTGCAGCTGCTTTATGGCTGGCACTGGTAGTAGCTGTTATTTAGAGGGGCTGTAGGAGGTTGTGCTGCTGCTTTATGCTTGGCACTGGTAGTAGCTGTTATTTAGAAGGGGCTGCAGGAGATTGTGCTGCTGCTTTATGGCTGGCACTGGTAGTAGCTGTTATTTAGAGGGGCTGTAGGAGGTTGTGCTGCTGCTTTATTGCTGGCACTGATATTAGCTGTTATTTAGAAGGGGCTGCAGGAGGTTGTGCTGCTGCTTTATTGCTGGCACTGGTAGTAGCTGTTATTTAGAGGGGCTGTAGGAGGTTGTGCTGCTGCTTTATGCTTGCCACTGGTAGTAGCTGTTATTTAGAAGGGGCTGCAGGAGGTTGTGCTGCTGCTTTATGGCTGGCACTGGTAGTAGCTGTTATTTAGAGGGACTGTAGGAGGTTGTGCTGCTGCTTTGTGGCTGGCACTGGTAGTAGCTGTTATTTAGAGGGGCTGCAGGAGGTTGTGCTGCTGCTTTATGGCTGTCACTGATAGTAGCTGTTATTTAGAGGGGCTGTAGGAGGTTGTGCTGCTGCTTTATTGCTGGCACTGGTAGTAGCTGATATTTAGAGGGGCTACAGGAGTTTGTGCTGCTGCATTATGTCTGGCACCGGTATTAGCTGTTATTTATAGGGGCTGCAGGAGGTTGTGCTGCTGCTTTATGGCTGGCACTGGTAGTAGCTGATATTTAGAGGGGCTGTAGGAGGTTTTGCTACTGCTTTATGGCTGGTACTGGTAGTAGCTGTTATTTAGAGGGGCTGTAGGAGGTGTCCTGATGCTTTATGGCTGGCACTGGTAGTAACTGTTATTTAGAGGGGCTGCAGGAGGTTGTGCTGCTGCTTTATGGCTGGCACTGGTAGTAGCTGTTATTTAGAGGGGCTACAGGAGGTTGTGCTGCTGCTTTATAGCTGGCACTGGTAGTAGCTGTTATTTAGAGGGGCTGCAGGAGGTAGTGCTGCTGCTTTATGTCTGGCACCGGTAGTAGCTGTTATTTAGAGGGAATGCAGGAGGTTGTGCTGCTTCTTTATGGCTGGCACTGGTAGTAGCTGTTATTTAAAGGGCTTGCAGGAGGTTGTGCTGCTGCTTTATGGCTGGCACTGGTAGTAGCTGTTATTTAGAGGGGCTGCAGGAGGTTGTGCTGCTGCTTTATGGCTGGCACTGGTAGTAGCTGTTATTTAGAAGGGCTGTAGGAGGTGGTGCTGCTGCTTTATGGCTGGCACTGGTAGTAGCTGTTATTTAGAGGGGCTGTAGGAGGTTGTGCTGCTGCTTTATGGCTGGCACTGGTAGTAGCTGTTATTTAGAGGGGCTGTAGGAGGTTGTGCTGCTGCTTTATGGCTGGCACTGGTAGTAGCTGTTATTTAGAGGGGCTGTAGGAGGTTGTGCTGCTGCTGCTTTATGTCTGGCACTGGTAGGAGCTGTTATTTAGAGGGGCTGGAGGAGGTTGTGCTGCTGCTTTATGGCTGGTACTGGTAGTAGCTGTTATTTAGAGGGGCTGTAGGAGGTTGTGCTGCTGCTTTATGGCTGAAACTAGTAGTAGCTGTTATTTAGAGGGGCTGTAGGAGGTGGTGCTGCTGCTTTATGGCTGGCACTGGTAGTAGCTGTTATTTAGAGGGGCTGTAGGAGGTTGTGCTGCTGATTTATGTCTGGTACTGGTAGTAGCTGTTATTTAGAGGGGCTGCAGGAGGTTGTGCTGCTGCTTTATGGCTGACACTAGTAGTAGCTGTTATTTAGAGGGGCTGTAGGAGGTTGTGCTGCTGCTTTATGGCTGGCACTGGTAGTAGCTGTTATTTAGAGGGGCTGTAGGAGGTTGTGCTGCTGCTTTATGGCTGGCACTTGTAGTAGCTGTTATTTAGAGGGGCTGTAGGAGGTGGTGCTGCTGCTTTATTCCTGGCACTGGTAGTAGCTGTTATTTAAAAGGGGCTGCATGGAGGTTGTGCAGCTGCTTTATGGCTGGCACTGGTAGTAGCTGTTATTTAGAGGGGCTGTAGGAGGTTGTGCTGCTGCTTTATGCTTGGCACTGGTGGTAGCTGTTATTTAGAAGGGGCTGCAGGAGATTGTGCTGCTGCTTTATGGCTGGCACTGGTAGTAGCTGTTATTTAGAGGGGCTGTAGGAGGTTGTGCTGCTGCTTTATTGCTGGCACTGATATTAGCTGTTATTTAGAAGGGGCTGCAGGAGGTTGTGCTGCTGCTTTATGTCTGGCACTGGTAGTAGCTGTTATTTAGAGGGGCTGTAGGAGGTTGTGCTGCTGCTTTATGCTTGCCACTGGTAGTAGCTGTTATTTAGAAGGGGCTGCAGGAGGTTGTGCTGCTGCTTTATGGCTGGCACTGGTAGTAGCTGTTATTTAGAGGGACTGTAGGAGGTTGTGCTGCTGCTTTGTGGCTGGCACTGGTAGTAGCTGTTATTTAGAGGGGCTGCAGGAGGTTGTGCTGCTGCTTTATGGCTGTCACTGATAGTAGCTGTTATTTAGAGGGGCTGTAGGAGGTTGTGCTGCTGCTTTATTGCTGGCACTGGTAGTAGCTGATATTTAGAGGGGCTACAGGAGTTTGTGCTGCTGCATTATGACTGGCACCGGTATTAGCTGTTATTTATAGGGGCTGCAGGAGGTTGTGCTGCTGCTTTATGGCTGGCACTGGTAGTAGCTGATATTTAGAGGGGCTGTAGGAGGTTTTGCTACTGCTTTATGGCTGGCACTGGTAGTAGCTGTTATTTAGAGGGGCTGTAGGAGGTGTCCTGATTCTTTATGGCTGGCACTGGTAGTAACTGTTATTTAGAGGGGCTGCAGGAGGTTGTGCTGCTGCTTTATGGCTGGCACTGGTAGTAGCTGTTATTTAGAGGGGCTACAGGAGGTTGTGCTGCTGCTTTATAGCTGGCACTGGTAGTAGCTGTTATTTAGAGGGGCTGCAGTAGGTAGTGCTGCTGCTTTATGTCTGGCACCGGTAGTAGCTGTTATTTAGAGGGAATGCAGGAGGTTGTGCTGCTTCTTTATGGCTGGCACTGGTAGTAGCTGTTATTTAAAGGGCTTGCAGGAGGTTGTGCTGCTGCTTTATGGCTGGCACTGGTAGTAGCTGTTATTTAGAGGGGCTGCAGGAGGTTGTGCTGCTGCTTTATGGCTGGCACTGGTAGTAGCTGTTATTTAGAAGGGCTGTAGGAGGTGGTGCTGCTGCTTTATGGCTGGCACTGGTAGTAGCTGTTATTTAGAGGGGCTGTAGGAGGTTGTGCTGCTGCTTTATGGCTGGCACTGGTAGTAGCTTTTATTTAGAGGGGCTGTAGGAGGTTGTGCTGCTGCTTTATGGCTGGCACTGGTAGTAGCTGTTATTTAGAGGGGCTGTAGGAGGTTGTGCTGCTGCTGCTTTATGTCTGGCACTGGTAGGAGCTGTTATTTAGAGGGGCTGGAGGAGGTTGTGCTGCTGCTTTATGGCTGGCACTGGTAGTAGCTGTTATTTAGAGGGGCTGTAGGAGGTTGTGCTGTTACTTTATGGCTGGTACTGGTAGTAGCTGTTATTTAGAGGGGCTGTAGGAGGTTGTGCTGCTGCTTTATGGCTGGCACAGGTAGTAGCTGTTATTTAGAGGGGCTGTAGGAGGTGGTGCTGCTGCTTTATGGCTGGCACTGGTAGTAGCTGTTATTTAGAGGGGCTGTAGGTGGTTGTGCTGCTGCTTTATGGCTGACACAGGTAGTAGCTGTTATTTAGAGGGGCTGTAGGAGGTGGTGCTGCTGCTTTATGGCTGGCACAGGTAGTAGCTGTTATTTAGAGGGGCTGTAGGAGGTGGTGCTGCTGCTTTATGGCTGACACAGGTAGTAGCTGTTATTTAGAGGGGCTGCAGGAGGTTGTGCTGCTGCTTTATGGCTGTCACTGATAGAAGCTGTTATTTAGAGGGGCTGTAGGAGGTTGTGCTGCTGCTTTATTGCTGGCACTGGTAGTAGCTGTCATTTAGAGGGGCTGTAGGAGGCTGTGCTGCTGCTTTATGGCTGGCACTGGTAGTAGCTGTTATTTAGAGGGGCTGTATGAGGTTTTGCTGCTGCTTTATGGCTGGCACTGGTAGTAGCTGTTATTTAGAGGGGCTACAGGAGTTTGTGCTGCTGCTTTATGGCTGGCACTGGTAGTAGCTGATATTTAGAGGGGCTGTAGGAGGTTTTGCTACTGCTTTATGGCTGGCACTGGTAGTAGCTGTTATTTAGAGGGGCTGTAGGAGGTGTCCTGATGCTTTATGGCTGGCACTGGTAGTAACTGTTATTTAGAGGGGCTGCAGGAGGTTGTGCTGCTGCTTTATGGCTGGCACTGGTAGTAGCTGTTATTTAGAGGGGCTACAGGAGGTTGTGCTGCTGCTTTATAGCTGGCACTGGTAGTAGCTGTTATTTAGAGGGGCTGCAGGAGGTAGTGCTGCTGCTTTATGTCTGGCACCGGTAGTAGCTGTTATTTAGAGGGAATGCAGGAGGTTGTGCTGCTTCTTTATGGCTGGCACTGGTAGTAGCTGTTATTTAAAGGGCTTGCAGGAGGTTGTGCTGCTGCTTTATGGCTGGCACTGGTAGTAGTTGTTATTTAGAGGGGCTGCAGGAGGTTGTGCTGCTGCTTTATGGCTGACACAGGTAGTAGCTGTTATTTAGAGGGGCTGTAGGAGGTGGTGCTGCTGCTTTATGGCTGGCACAGGTAGTAGCTGTTATTTAGAGGGGCTGCAGGTGGTTGTGCTGCTGCTTTATGGCTGACACAGGTAGTAGCTGTTATTTAGAGGGGCTGTAGGAGGTGGTGCTGCTGCTTTATGGCTGGCACAGGTAGTAGCTGTTATTTAGAGGGGCTGTAGGAGGTGGTGCTGCTGCTTTATGGCTGGCACTGGTAGTAGCTGTTATTTAGAAGGGCTGTAGGAGGTTGTGCTGCTGCTTTATGGCTGGCACTGGTAGTAGCTGTTATTTAGAGGGGCTGTAGGAGGTGGTGCTGCTGCTTTATGGCTGGCACTGGTAGTAGCTGTTATTTAGAGGGGCTGTAGGAGGTTGTGCTGCTGCTGCTTTATAGCTGGCACTGGTAGTAGCTGTTATTTAGAGGGGCTGTAGGAGGTTGTGCTGCTGCTTTATGGCTGTCACTGGTAGTAGCTGTTATTTAGAGGGGCTGTAGGAGGTTGTGCTGCTGCTGATTTATGGCTGGCACTGGTAGTAGCTGTTATTTATAGGGGCTGCAGGAGGTTGTGCTGCTGATTTATGGCTGGCACTGGTAGTAGCTGTTATTTATAGGGGCTGCAGGAGGTTGTGCTGCTGCTTTATGGCTGGCACTGGTAGTAGCTGTTATTTAGAGGGGCTACAGGAGGTTTTGCTGCTGCTTTATGCTTGGCACTGGTAGTAGCTGTTATTTAGAGGGGCTACAGGATGTGTTGCTGCTGCTTTATGGCTGGCACTGGTAGTAGCTGTTATTTATGTTTGAATATTTTTTATTAATTTTTAGAAATAAACCATTACAAAAAGAAACATACCTTTCTCTCCGTTTACCTCTGTTGTTAGAAGTCTCAGGGAGAAGGCTTACAATAGTGTATGATTGTCCAGCCTTCAATTCAAATGAATAACCTAATTGTAAGCTATTGTATCACAGTTGTCGATATATAAATCTCTTCAACTCAATAACTGGTAGGTAGTAAAAAAGTCCTGTAGTCACCATTCGTGCACAATGTGAATTCTATGATCTTACATTTTTTCCAGAACTCTTCTTTTTGGATAAGAAGAGAATTGCACGCTTAGAATGTCTGGTTTTGGATTTATCCTATATAAACATGTAACAAAATAACATCATGAAATCACAATAATAACTGCTTTGTCTATAAATAATCTGAATTAAGTAGGATACCATTGAGAGAAGGTAAATTTAAGAAAACTGGGTTGAAGGGAGGTACAAAGGATAGGGGGGGGGGGAGTATGGAGTGACGACAAATCGTTGTTGTTTTTTGTCCATCAGTCTGTGCTATGTGTACATCAATGAGTGAAGTTGGTTGTGATCATATTAACCACCTTAAGTTACTTTTCCCCTGTATGTCTATATCATTAGGACTCACTTATTTATCCAATAGTACCATACCGCTTGGACCGTTTCTCTGTTATCCAGGGTACTCGATGCCAGCTCGTAAATAATGTATGTATGATTAATTTTATTATATATTTCCGTCCAGGTTGGGCTACCCGTTTTCCAGTACCTGGCTATGCACGTCCTTGTGACTGTGCATAGGATCCTGATAAATGTGTTAATATGTTCATGCAGAAGGGCCTGTTGTATTGTGAGGTCGATATTTTCGTCCAGGATTTGACTAAGGAAGGTGGATAGTTGTCTCCAAATCCCTTTGATTTCCCTACAATCCCACCACATATGTCTATATGTTCCTATGTCTCCACACCCTCTGTAGCAATATATACTTCCCTGTGTGTGCATGTGAGCAGTTCTCGTGGGTGTTAAGTACCAGCGGTAGATGGTTTTAATAACATTTTCTTTAAGGTCCACACTTATAAGTCCTTTCTCTGCATTTTGAAATATTGTTTCCCATTCCTTAGTGTCTCTATAAATAAGTAGTTCCTTTTCCCATGCCACCATAGTTGATGTTTTTGTATTGGGTTGTGTGGCTTGTATGGCTATATATAAGATGGAGATGGCATGCTTATTGCGGTCTGCTGTTTTACAAAAGAGTTCTATTGGGGTGGTGTTGCTTTCTCTCGGGTTTCTCAAATATGTTTGTATAGCTAATTGTATTTGCAAATAAATATACCAGTGTAATTTCAATGGGTTTATCATAGTTTGAAGCTGATTAAATGGCAGTATATTTCCACCCTCTAAATAGTCCGCTACTCTATATAAGCCTTTATTTTCCCATTTTTTAAGTTGAGTCCTGAGTTCATTAGGTAATATGAATCTTATCGGCGTGTATAAGGAGTGTTTTGGGAGTAATTTGTATTTAGTTCTCGCAATTTTCCAAGTAGTTACTGTGAGATTTGCAGTGTAAGGTCTAAGTGTCTCTTTATTAGTTTGTGTTTTCTCTGGATCCCAGATAACTGTATCACTCTTATTCCACCCACCTAGATTCGCTTCCAAATTAGGCCGTACATTCTCTTTAGATCTCTTCAGTAATAAGATGTCTTGTGCTAATCTAGCAGAGTTAATACACAGACAGTTAGTGCACAGGTGATGTTATACACAGACAGTTAGTACAGAGGTGATGTTATACACAGACAGTACAGAAGTGATGTTATACACAGACAGTTAGTACAGAGGTGATGTTATACACAGACAGTAAGTACACAGGTGATGTTATACACAGACAGTTAGTGCACAGGTGATGTTATACACAGACAGTAAGTACACAGGTGATGTTATACACAGACAGTTAGTACACAGGTGATGTTATACACAGACAGTAAGTACAGAGGTGATGTTATACACAGACAGTTAGTACAGAGGTGATGTTATACACAGACAGTTAGTACACAGGTGATGTTATACACAGACAGTAAGTACAGAGGTGATGTTATACACAGACAGTTAGTACAGAGGTGATGTTATACACAGACAGTTAGTACACAGGTGATGTTATACACAGACAGTTAGTGCACAGGTGATGTTATACACAGACAGTTAGTATACAGGTGATGTTATACACAGACAGTTAGTACACAGGTGATGTTATACACAGACAGTTAGTACACAGGTGATGTTATACACAGACAGTAAGTACACAGGTGATGTTATACACAGACAGTTAGTACAGAGGTGATGTTATACACAGACAGTTAGTACAGAGGTGATGTTATACACAGACAGTTAGTATACAGGTGATGTTATACACAGACAGTTAGTATACAGGTGATGTTATACACAGACAGTAAGTACAGAGGTGATGTTATACACAGACAGTAAGTACACAGGTGATGTTATACACAGACAGTTAGTACAGAGGTGATGTTATACACAGACAGTTAGTACAGAGGTGATGTTATACACAGACAGTTAGTACACAGGTGATGTTATACACAGACAGTTAGTACAGAGGTGATGTTATACACAGACAGTTAGTACAGAGGTGATGTTATACACAGACAGTTAGTACAGAGGTGATGTTATACACAGACAGTAAGTACACAGGTGATGTTATACACAGACAGTAAGTACAGATGTGATGTTATACACAGACAGTAAGTACAGAGGTGATGTTATACACAGACAGTAAGTACAGAGGTGATGTTATACACAGACAGTGAGTACACAGGTGATGTAATACACAGGCAGTAAGTACACAGGTGATGTTATACACAGACAGTAAGTACACAGGTGATGTAATACACAGGCAGTAAGTACACAGGTGATGTTATACACAGACAGTTAGTACACAGGTGATGTTATACACAGACAGTAAGTACACAGGTGATGTTATACACAGACAGTAAGTACACAGGTGATGTTATACACAGACAGTAAGTACAGAGGTGATGTTATACACAGACAGTAAGTACACAGGTGATGTTATACACAGACAGTAAGTACACAGGTGATGTTATACACAGACAGTAAGTACACAGGTGATGTTATACACAGACAGTTAGTACAGAGGTGATGTTATACACAGACAGTTAGTACAGAGGTGATGTTATACACAGACAGTAAGTACAGAGGTGATGGTATACACAGACAGGTTAGTACACAGGTGATGTTATACACAGACAGTAAGTACACAGGTGATGTTATACACAGACAGTAAGTACACAGGTGATGTTATACACAGACAGTAAGTACAGAGGTGATGTTATACACAGACAGTAAGTACAGCGGTGATGTTATACACAGACAGTACACAGGTGATGTTATACACAGACAGTAAGTACAGAGGTGATGTTATACACAGACAGTAAGTACACAGGTGATGTTATACACAGACAGTTAGTACAGAGGTGATGTTATACACAGACAGTTAGTACACAGGTGATGTTATACACAGACAGTTAGTACAGAGGTGATGTTATACACAGACAGTAAGTACACAGGTGATGTTATACACAGACAGTAAGTACACAGGTGATGTTATACACAGACAGTTAGTACACAGGTGATGTTATACACAGACAGTTAGTACACAGGTGATGTTATACACAGACAGTAAGTACAGATGTGATGTTATACACAGACAGTTAGTACACAGGTGATGTTATACACAGACAGTAAGTACACAGGTGATGTGTGACAGACCCTTCTGTCAGGACTGAAGGAGTTAATTGTGTTTAGCTAAGAAACTAATTTCTAAAGACAGAGTTGCTGGCTCCAGCTATAATCTAATTAGTGCTAAGCATTCTATTGTTTGATCACCTCCAGAGAGAAAACGCCTAAGTGATAAGAAGGGCCAAGAGTGTCTTGTGGTTGAAGTGTTTAAGTAATATAATTCTATTGTATCATGTCAAAGGGCTTGTTCCCTCCATGTAATGTACAACAGTCTTTCAACCCCCATCTGGGGGGGGGGGGGGGGTCAGACCTGCATAAATACTAGGCATCTAGCCTTTAATAAATGTCATTCTGTTTAAACCTGAAAACTGGCTGGTTTGTGAATTGCTGATTCCCTATGCAGGACGTTGTTCCCTGGTATTAACCCTTGGTATTCTGTTGGTACCGTAACAATTGGTGGCAAGCGACGGAATGAACCTTATCGCCCAGAAGAGCAACTACACAAGCCAGTAACCTCAGGAAGAGGGGGATTATTACAATACTGACTAAGATGGAAAAGAGAAAAGTAAATTTTGCAGCTTTTAAAAACTTCCTGGAAACAGAAGGAGAGATTGATGGGTACCTTGCGGATTTTGAGAGGCAATGTGCACTACACAAGGTACCCGCAGAGGACTGGGTCACGATATTATCTGGAAAATTATCCGGCCGGGCCAGAGAGGCTTTTCGGGCCATTCCAGATGAGGAAGTCAGGGATTATAATACGGTAAAAGAGGCTCTGCTCTCCAGGTATGGGGTTACACCGGAGGCATACCGGAGACGGTTCAGAGACACTGTTAAATTGGCTGGTGATTCCTACCTTGAGTGGGCATGTAAGGTGCACCGCACAGCAGCTCACTGGATAGCGGGGTGCCAAGCCATATCTGGGGAAGAGGTGCTGCAGCTATTCCTGTTGGAACATTGCTTCGACAAGTTACCCGCAGGAGTTCGAGAGTGGGTTCGGGACCGTAAACCCTCCACCCTGCAGGAAGCGGCTCGCTTGGCAGATGAGTATACGGATGCCCGCAAACTGGACACTGCTACCACTAAGCCCCCTGCTAGAGTGGAGTACAGACCCCCAGTCACCCCAGCAGCTGCCAGTTACCAAACCCCGGCGCACCGCTATACCACACGGCCTCCGGCCACGAACTACCCTCAGAGAGCCCTGTTCAATTTGCGGGGCTACTCACAACCGATTCGATGCTTTGGATGTAAGCAACTAGGGCACAAAAGACCAGAGTGTCCCCTAAACGCAGCGAACCAAGCGCAGTCCTGGAGAAGACCTGCCGGCGGAATCCCACGTAATCCTCAGCCTGCGGCCCGCTACGTAGAGGCGCAAGAATGCTGGAGCATCCTACATGAGGCAGACCTTGTGCAAGCTGCCCACCGGAATAACCGGCAACTGGTTAAAGTGAATGGGAAGAAGGTCAGTGGTCTACGGGATACTGGTGCTACCATGACCTTGCTTCAAAAGAACTTGGTGTCTGAGAAACAGTACACTGGAGACACTGTGGCTGTGAGGGTAGCAAGGGGCGATGTGTTCAGCCTACCTGTTGCCAGGGTACATTTGGATTGGGGAGTGGGCGCTAGACCTGTGAATGTGGGGGTCAAGAAGGACTTACCTGCTGATGTTCTTCTTGGAAATGACTTGGTCCCCCTTGTTTCTGCCTACGCTCCTATGGGTCCCGCTGATGTTAACTCTGTGACTACCCGTGCCCAGATCCGTGCAGCAGAGACTGACCCCCCTGCTGCTAAGCCCCAGGACGCTGAGCTCAGTAAATCTCTATCCGCTATTGATATGTGGAGGTCTCGTTACAATGCGCTGATGAAGGAGAAGAGGAGCGCAGAGGAAAAAGCATGTTTAGAACGTGAATCTCTGCTAGACAAGCTGCACCAACAGACTGCAGAAAACACCAGCTTGAGAGTGGGACATGAAACCTTAAAGACAAACTTAGCGACACTTGAGGAGAAGCTGACGCTGGCTCATAGTGAGGTGCAGCAACTCAAGGGCACCCTATGTCAGTATGAAGGGATTGTGGATACCTATAAAGAGCAGGTACAGAAAACTCGTAAAGAAGCTGATGGGATTTTGAAGGACTGTTTAGCCCTAGTCTGGGCACTGAGGAAGTTGAACCCTTGTTTGTATGGACAGGAATTCTCTCTCATAACGGGAATACAGATGGATTGTCCTGGCAAACTGACATGCCTACCACCTCCTAGTCCGGTCATCCCCAGGTTGACCCGCCAAAGGGTCAAGCCGGGTCTGCCAGAGTGTTCCACAACGGGGGAGATATGTGACAGACCCTTCTGTCAGGACTGAAGGAGTTAATTGTGTTTAGCTAAGAAACTAATTTCTAAAGACAGAGTTGCTGGCTCCAGCTATAATCTAATTAGTGCTAAGCATTCTATTGTTTGATCACCTCCAGAGAGAAAACGCCTAAGTGATAAGAAGGGCCAAGAGTGTCTTGTGGTTGAAGTGTTTAAGTAATATAATTCTATTGTATCATGTCAAAGGGCTTGTTCCCTCCATGTAATGTACAACAGTCTTTCAACCCCCATCTGGGGGGGGGGGGGGGGGTCAGACCTGCATAAATACTGGGCATATGAGCCTTTAATAAATGTCATTCTGTTTAAACCTGAAAACTGGCTGGTTTGTGAATTGCTGATTCCCTATGCAGGACGTTGTTCCCTGGTATTAACCCTTGGTATTCTGTTGGTACCGTAACATGATGTTATACACAGACAGTTAGTACAGAGGTGATGTTATACACATACAGTTAGTACACAGGTGATGTTATACACAGACAGTTAGTACACAAGTGATGTTATACACAGACAGTAAGTACAGAGGTGATGTTATACACAGACAGTAAGTACAGAGGTGATGTTATACACAGACATTTAGTACAGAGGTGATGTTATACACAGACAGTTAGTACACAGGTGATGTTATACACAGACATTTAGTACAGAGGTGATGTTATACACAGACAGTTAGTACACAGGTGATGTTATACACAGACAGTAAGTACAGATGTGATGTTATACACAGACAGTTAGTACACAGGTGATGTTATACACAGACAGTAAGTACACAGGTGATGTTATACACATACAGTTAGTACACAGGTGATGTTATACACAGACAGTTAGTACACAGGTGATGTTATACACAGACAGTTAGTACAGAGATGATGTTATACACAGACAGTTAGTACACAGGTGATGTTATACACATACAGTTAGTACACAGGTGATGTTATACACAGACAGTTAGTACAGAGGTGATATTATACACAGACAGTAAGTACACAAGTGATGTTATACACAGACAGTAAGTACAGAGGTG
This sequence comes from Bombina bombina, assembly GCF_027579735.1. Taxonomy (NCBI): domain Eukaryota; kingdom Metazoa; phylum Chordata; class Amphibia; order Anura; family Bombinatoridae; genus Bombina; species Bombina bombina. The sequence goes on along the minus strand of NC_069501.1, from coordinate 13,397,710 downwards.
ATGTTATACACAGACAGTAAGTACAGAGGTGATGTTATACACAGACATTTAGTACAGAGGTGATGTTATTCACAGACAGTTAGTACAGAGGTGATGTTATACACAGACAGTAAGTACACAGGTGATGTTATACACAGACAGTTAGTACACAGGTGATGTTATACACAGACAGTTAGTACAGAGGTGATGTTATACACAGACAGTTAGTACACAGGTGATGTTATACACAGACAGTAAGTACACAGGTGATGTTATACACAGACAGTTAGTACAGAGGTGATGTTATACACAGACAGTAAGTACACAGGTGATGTTATACACAAACAGTTAGTACAGAGGTGATGTTATACACAGACAGTAAGTACACAGGTGATGTTATACACAGACAGTAAGTACACAGGTGATGTTATACACAGACAGTTAGTACACAGGTGATGTTATACACAGACAGTAAGTACAGAGGTGATGTTATACACAGACAGTTAGTACACAGGTGATGTTATACACAGACAGTAAGTACACAGGTGATGTTATACACATACAGTTAGTACACAGGTGATGTTATACACAGACAGTAAGTACAGATGTGATGTTATACACAGACAGTTAGTACACAGGTGATGTTATACACAGACAGTTAGTACACAGGTGATGTTATACACAGACAGTAAGTACACAGGTGATGTTATACACAGACAGTAAGTACAGAGGTGATGTTATACACAGACAGTAAGTACACAGGTGATGTTATACACAGACAGTAAGTACACAGGTGATGTTATACACAGACAGTTAGTACACAGGTGATGTTATACACAGACAGTTAGTACAGAGGTGATGTTATACACAGACAGTTAGTACACAGGTGATGTTATACACAGACAGTTAGTACACAGGTGATGTTATACACAGACAGTAAGTACAGATGTGATGTTATACACAGACAGTAAGTACAGAGGTGATGTAATACACAGGCAGTAAGTACACAGGTGATTTTATACACAGACAGTTAGTACACAGGTGATGTTATACACAGACAGTTAGTATACAGGTGATGTTATACACAGACAGTAAGTACACAAGTGATGTTATACACAGACAGTTAGTACACAGGTGATGTTATACACAGACAGTAAGTACAGATGTGATGTTATACACAGACAGTTAGTACACAGGTGATGTTATACACAGACAGTAAGTACACAGGTGATGTTATACACATACAGTTAGTACACAGGTGATGTTATACACAGACAGTAAGTACAGATGTGATGTTATACACAGACAGTTAGTACACAGGTGATGTTATACACAGACAGTAAGTACACAGGTGATGTTATACACAGACAGTAAGTACACAGGTGATGTTATACACAGACAGTTAGTACACAGGTGATGTTATACACAGACAGTAAGTACAGATGTGATGTTATACACAGACAGTAAGTACACAGGTGATGTTATACACAGACAGTAAGTACAGATGTGATGTTATACACAGACAGTTAGTACACAGGTGATGTTATACACAGATAGTTAGTACAGAGGTGATGTTATACACAGACAGTTAGTACACAGGTGATGTTATACACAGACAGTTAGTACACAGGTGATGTTATACACAGACAGTAAGTACAGATGTGATGTTATACACAGACAGTTAGTACACAGGTGATGTTATACACAGACAGTAAGTACACAGGTGATGTTATACACATACAGTTAGTACACAGGTGATGTTATACACAGACAGTAAGTACAGATGTGATGTTATACACAGACAGTTAGTACACAGGTGATGTTATACACAGACAGTTAGTACAGATGTGATGTTATACACAGACAGTAAGTACACAGGTGATGTTATACACATACAGTTAGTACACAGGTGATGTTATACACAGACAGTAAGTACAGATGTGATGTTATACACAGACAGTTAGTACAGAGATGATGTTATACACAGACAGTTAGTACACAGGTGATGTTATACACAGACAGTACACAGGTGATGTTATACACAGACAGTTAGTACAGAGGTTATGTTATACACAGACAGTTAGTACACAGGTGATGTTATACACAGACAGTAAGTACACATGTGATGTTATACACAGACAGTAAGTACACATATACTAATTATTACATGTACTGTCTAACACCTATACTAATTAATACATGTGCTGTCTAACACCTATACTAATTATTACATGCGCTGTCTAACACCTATACTAATTAATACATGTGCTGTCTAACACCTATACTAATTATTACATGCACTGTCTAACACCTATACTAATTATTACATGAGCTGTCTAACACATATACTAATTAATACATGCACTGTCTAACACCTATACTAATTATTACATGCACTGTCTAACACCTATACTAATTATTACATGCACTGTCTAACACATATACTAATTATTACATGCACTGTCTAACACATATACTAATTATTACATGCACTGTCTAACACCTATACTAATTATTACATGCACTGTCTAACACCTATACTAATTATTACATGCACTGTCTAACACATATACTAATTATTACATGCACTGTCTAACACATATACTAATTATTACATGCACTGTCTAACACATATACTAATTATTACATGAGCTGTCTAACACATATACTAATTAATACATGCACTGTCTAACACCTATACTAATTATTACATGCACTGTCTAACACATATACTAATTATTACATGCACTGTCTAACACCTATACTAATTATTACATGCACTGTCTAACACATATACTAATTATTACATGCACTGTCTAACACCTATACTAATTATTACATGCACTGTCTAACACATATACTAATTATTACATGCACTGTCTAACACATATACTAATTATTACATGAGCTGTCTAACACATATACTAATTAATACATGCACTGTCTAACACATATACTAATTATTACATGCGCTAACACCTATACTAATTATTACATGCACTGTCAAACACATATACTAATTATTACATGCGCTGTCTAACACCTATACTAATTAATACATGCACTGTCTAACACATATACTAATTATTACATGTGCTGTCTAACACCTATACTAATTATTACATGCACTGTCTAACACGTATACTAATTATTACATGCGCTGTCTAACACCTATACTAATTATTACATGCGCTGTCTAACACCTATACTAATTATTACATGCGCTGTCTAACACCTATACTAATTAATACATGCACTGTCTAACACCTATACTAATTAATACATGCACTGTCTAACACATATACTAATTATTACATGCACTGTCTAACACCTATACTAATTATTACATGCGCTGTCTAACACCTATACTAATTATTACATGCGCTGTCTAACACCTATACTAATTATTACATGTGCTGTCTAACACCTATACTAATTATTACATGTGCTGTCTAACACCTATACTAATTATTACATGCGCTGTCTAACACATATACTAATTATTACATGAGCTGTCTAACACATATACTAATTAATACATGCACTGTCTAACACATATACTAATTATTACATGCGCTAACACCTATACTAATTATTACATGCACTGTCTAACACATATACTAATTATTACATGCACTGTCTAACACCTATACTAATTATTACATGCGCTGTCTAACACCTATACTAATTATTACATGCACTGTCTAACACATATACTAATTATATATGTCATATATGTACTACAATGTACATGCAATTTAATATATTTTGGGGAAACAAAAAGGATGCTAAAGGATAGGATTAGGGAGCACCTTTTATGTATAGAGAAAGAAAGAGAAGACACTAGACTTTACAAGCATTTTAAAGAAGTACATAAAGGGCAAACAAAGGATTTAACCTTCTGGGGAATACAACATATTAAGTGCCACTGGAGAGGAGGCAACATAGATAAGTTACTATGTATAAAAGAAGCAGAATACATATACAAGTATGATACTTTATATCCAGCTGGCTTGAATTCTGAACTCGACATTTCACCCTTCGTTTTAGATTAATTCCATATCCAAAGTACGACTTCAAAACTCTCTGTTCAAATATATCATTTTTACTTTCACTAATTTTTACTTTCATTTTTTTCACTTTTTAAGTTAAATGTCTAAATAATAGACACATGATATAATGAAAAGATTGGATGCCTCTGTAATATGGGGTGTACACATATACACTTATATAAGTTTTGAACTTAATCATAGGACTTCTGTAACATTTTAAGAATTCCATAATAATGGTTACTATCTTTTAATTTATATACGATCACTTGTTTCAATGTAAGCACATATATAGAATTTCACACATCGGCAGACAACTGCAGTTATATATTCTCCATATATATATATTTATTTATTTTTTATTTATTTTTTTGCAGCATGTATATGCATGTTTTTCATTCATTAATTTTCTCAGTGCTAAAAAATAAAAACTGAATGTTTACTAATGTGCATAAAGTCATAAGATTGACAACACCTTAGTGAGGATGTATTGTCGTTCTCTTAAATACCCCTTTTTTCAGTAACATTAATACTGTTCTTGGAAAGCATGTTTTTATCTAAATGGAGTTTTATATATATTTTTATTTTACTGACTGCAGATGAATTGTTGCAAATATGCAAATATATAAATATTTATGCACATATAGATATATTCTTAACCTATATTAGTGAAAATGTTTATTTTTAGAAAAGTCCTGTGTCTCTTTTATTTAAGTTGCCAGTACTGTTGCCAATAGATCAATTGTAATGAGCACACCTGTCAGACAAATTAATCTAACCTGACCAATAGGTATGAGTCTGAACTGTTTATAAGGAGGCTGTGACTGGAGCTAATTCATCTTGAGAAAGCCCTGTAAGAGGGAGAAACGCGTTGATGAGAAGTTACAGCTACCTTACACTTCATATATTGTCTATAAGGACTCTAACACTCTGTTGAAATAACAAGTTTTTCAGCTATCCACGGAGAGCACGAGGACCACATTGTGAAGGGCCACGCGCCTAAGTCAAGCCGGTCCCAAGTTGCACATCAAAGTCCGTATACTACAAGGTCTATAAGAGAGATCTGGATATACTACGACCCTGCGTGCGGTCTTGCACTAAGAGCGGGGATTTACATCTATAATATAGCGGCCGCTATAGTTCATCTGTCAAGTAATCCTGACCAATAGGATTTCCCTTCAAAGACGACGCCTCCCGATCAGTGACATCACGGGATATACATACGCCTCACGGAGGTGATCCCAAACACACGGACGGTACGCCTGAAGGTAAAACGGGTTAACCTTTACCCGGCTTTGATCTCTTTTCATCTCTTCTGAGGACTTTAGTTATTCATTGTCGACTTCCTCTCATAATACAGAGACAAGTTCTATATTGGCAACAGTCGTCATTTGTTTTTGTTTTTATTTTTGTGTTTTAATATATCGGAGACGTCCGATTTTTTAATATCCTTACATTTATGCACTTTATCTTTGCAGGATTTGTACCTCTATAATTGTCTGATTAAATCATATTTGCATAGCAAGTCATTTATCTCACTTTGTTTTCATTGTAGCACCTTTAGCTTTGTTTAGCGCTTCTCCTGATTCTTCATTCTTTTACTAATTATTACATGCACTGTCTAACACATATACTAATTATTACATGCGCTGTCTAACACCTATACTAATTAATACATGTGCTGTCTAACACCTATACTAATTAATACATGCGCTGTCTAACACCTATACTAATTATTACATGCACTGTCTAACACATATACTAATTATTACATGCACTGTCTAACACCTATACTAATTATTACATGCGCTGTCTAACACATATACTAATTATTACATGCACTGTCTAACACCTATACTAATTATTACATGCACTGTCTAACACCTATACTAATTATTACATGCGCTGTCTAACACCTATACCAATTATTACATGCACTGTCTAACACCTATACTAATTATTACATGCACTGTCTAACACCTATACTAATTATTACATGCACTGTCTAACACCTATACTAATTATTACATGCACTGTCTAACACCTATACTAATTATTACATGCGCTGTCTAACACCTATACCAATTATTACATGCACTGTCTAACACCTATACTAATTATTACATGCACTGTCTAACACCTATACTAATTATGACATGCGCTGTCTAACACATATACTAATTATGACATGCGCTGTCTAACACATATACTAATTATTACATGCACTGTCTAACACATATACTAATTATTACATGCACTGTCTAACACATATACTAATTATTACATGCGATGTCTAACACCTATACTAATTATTACATGGACTGTTTAACACCTATACTAATTATTACATGCACTGTCTAACACACATATACTAATTATTACATGCACTGTCTTACACCTATACTAATTATTACATGCACTGTCTAACACCTATACTAATTATTACATGCACTGTCTAACACATATACTAATTATTACATGCGCTGTCTAACACCTATACTAATTATTACATGGACTATATAACACCTATACTAATTATTACATGCACTATATAACACCTATACTAATTATTACATGGACTATATAACACCTATACTAATTATTACATGGACTATATAACACATATACTAATTATTACATGGACTATATAACACATATACTAATTATTACATGGACTATATAACACATATACTAATTATTACATGTGCTCTATAACACCTATACTACGATAGTGTTCACTTTTTACACATTCCGGATCACTTCTAGAGTTTACTGGAGTTGAATTAAATAAATGAAATGATACTAATTATTACATGCACTTTCTAACACCTATACTAATTATTACATGCGCTGTCTAACACCTATACTATTTATTACATGCACTGTCTAACACATATACTAATTATTACATGGACTATATAACACATATACTAATTATTACATGGACTATATAACACATATACTAATTATTACATGCACTGTCTAACACCTATACTAATTATTACATGCACTATATAACACATATACTAATTATTACGTGCGCTGACTAACACATATACTAATTATTACGTGCGCTGTCTAACACATATACTAATTATTACATGCGCTGTCTAACACCTATACTAATTATTACATGGACTATATAACACATATACTAATTATTACATGCGCTGTCTAACACCTATACTAATTATTACATGGACTATATAACACATATACTAATTATTACATGTGCTGTCTAACACCTATACTAATTATTACATGGACTGTATAACACATATACTAATTATTATATGCACTGTCTAACACCTATACTAATTATTACATGCACTATATAACACCTATACTAATTATTACATGCACTGTCTAACACATATACTAATTATTACGTGCGCTGTCTAACACATATACTAATTATTACGTGCGCTGTCTAACACATATACTAATTATTACATGCACTGTCTAACACATATACTAATTATTACGTGCGCTGTCTAACACATATACTAATTATTACATGCACTGTCTAACACCTATACTAATTATTACATGGACTATATAACACATATACTAATTATTACATGTGCTGTCTAACACCTATACTAATTATTACATGGACTATATAACACATATACTAATTATTACATGGAGTATATAACACATAAACTAATTATTACATGGACTATATAACACATATACTAATTATTACATGCACTGTCTTACACATATACTAATTATTACATGCTCTGTCTAACACCTATACTAATTATTACATGCACTATATAACACCTATACTAATTATTACATGCACTATATAACACATATACTAATTATTACATGTGCTGTCTAACACCTATACTAATTATTACCTGCACTATATAACACCTATACTAATTATTACATGCACTATATAACACCTATACTAATTATTACATGCACTATATAACACATATACTAATTAGTACATGGAATATATAACACATATTTATTTATTTATTTATTTATAAAATATTTTACCAGGAAGGATACATTGAGATTTCTCTCGTTTTCAAGTATGTCCTGGGTCCACAAGACATTGCATTGATAACATAGGGTACAATAAAATACAAAAAACAATAATAATACACAATATATGAAAAAAAAAAAAAAAAAAAAATTAACATAGAACAGGTATTTAATCAACCATGACAGGTGCATTCTGTTTTGAGATATGTAGAGAGGGATCTCTTAAAGGATATTAGGCTTGGGGAAGGTTTGAAAGTGTGCGGGAGGTTGTTCCATAATTGTGGTGCTCTGTAGGAAAAGGAGGATCGAGCTGCTTTCTTTTTGTATTGAGGCAAGCTAAATAATGTGCTGGTATTGGATCGGAGGTTATAGGAGGTGGGAATAGCCGGGGAGAGCATTCTGCTCAGGTAGGGTGGGAGCTTCCCAGAAATGCTCTTAAACACAAGGCAAGAAAGATGGAGGGAGCGTCTGGATTCCAGCGACAGCCAGTTTAGTTCTTTTAGCATGTCACAATGGTGGGTCCTGTAGTTACATTGTAGCACAAAGCGGCAGAACGAGTTATATAACGTATTTAGTTTATTAAGGTGAGTTTGCGGTGCAGGTGCATATACTACGTCCCCGTAATCCATGATAGGCATCAGCATTTGCTGTACAATCTTTTCCTTTACTGTAGGGCTGAGGCAAGATTTGTTTCTGTACAGGGCACCTAGTTTTGGATAAAGTTTAGAGGCAAGTTTTTCTATGTGGAGGCCAAAAGATAAATTGGGGTCTAACAACATACCCAAGTATTTGAAAGAGTGGACTGCAGTCAGTGTGCAATTGGATTTTGTTTTGATGCGTAGATGGGAATTTTGTAATTTGTGTAATTTAGGCCCTGTTCCAAAGATCATTGTGACAGTTTTGTCAGTGTTTAGGAAGAGTTTGTTTTTTGATATCCACTTTTCTACCTCTGTGAATTGGTCTTGGAGCACTGCTTCAAGCTGCGGCAGATCGGAATTGTTTACATAGATTACCGTGTCGTCTGCGTACATGTGTACAGTTGAGGATTTGCAGACATTAGGCAGATCATTTATAAATAATGTGAATAGCAGGGGGCCGAGAATGGATCCTTGGGGAACACCACACGTGACCGGGAGAGGGAGGGAGTCACTGTCAGAAATGGAGACATATTGTGATCGATCTGATACATATGATCGAAACCAGGTTAGCGGACGATCACCAATACCTGAGTTTTTTTAGTTTGAGCAGTAGTATATCGTGGTCTACTGTGTCAAAGGCCTTTGCAAAGTCAAGGAAAATAGCTCCAGTTAGGTCTCCTTGTTCCATGCCAGTTTGGATGTCGTTGCAAACTTTTAGGAGGGCAATATATTAATTATTACATGGACTATATAACACATATACTAATTATTACATGGACTATATAACACATATACTAATTATTACATGCACTGTCTAACACCTATACTAATTATTACATGCACTGTCTAACACCTATACTAATTATTACATGCGCTGTCTAACACCTATACTAAATATTACATGGACTATATAACACATAAACTACTTATTACATGTGCTCTATAACACATATACTAATTATTACATTGACTATATAACACATAAACTACTTATTACATGTGCTCTATAACACATATACTAATTATTACATGCACTGTCTAACACATATACTAATTATTACATTGACTATATAACACATATACTAATTATTACATTGACTATATAACACACATACTAATTATTACATGGACTATATAACACATATACTAATTATTACATTGACTATATAACACATATACTAATTATTACATTCACTGTCTAACACCTATGCTAATTATTACATGCACTGTCTAACACCTATACTAAATATTACATGGACTATATAACACATAAACTACTTATTACATGTGCTCTATAACACATATACTAATTATTACATTGACTATATAACACATATACTAATTATTACATTCACTGTCTAACACATATACTAATTATTACATTGACTATATAACACCTATACTAATTATTACATGGACTATATAACACATATACTAATTATTACATGGACTATATAACACATATACTAATTATTACATGCACTATATAACACCTATACTAATTATTACATGCACTGTCTAACACCTATACTAATTATTACATGCGCTGTCTAACACCTATACTAATTATTACATGCACTATATAACACATATACTAATTATTACATGTGCTGTCTAACACCTATACTAATTATTACATGCACTGTCTAACACCTATACTAATTATTACATGGACTATATAACACATATACTAATTATTACATGCGCTGTCTAACACATATACTAATTATTAAATTGACTATATAACACCTATACTAATTATTACATGGACTATATAACACCTATACTAATTATTACATGGACTATATAACACATATACTAATTATTACATGGACTATATAACACATATACTAATTATTACATGGACTATATAACACCTATACTAATTATTACATGGACTATATAACACATATACTAATTATTACATGGACTATATAACACATATACTAATTATTACATGGACTATATAACACATATACTAATTATTACATGGACTATATAACACATATACTAATTATTACATGGACTATATAACACATATACTAATTATTACATGGACTATATAACACATATACTAATTATTACATGCACTATATAACACCTATACTAATTATTACATGCACTGTCTAACACCTATACTAATTATTACATGCACTGTCTAACACCTATACTAATTATTACATGCACTGTCTAACACCTATACTAATTATTACATGCACTGTCTAACACCTATACTAATTATTACATGCACTATATAACACCTATACTAATTATTACATGCACTGTCTAACACCTATACTAATTATTACATGCCCTGTCTAACACCTATACTAATTATTACATGCCCTGTCTAACACCTATACTAATTATTACATGGACTATATAACACATATACTAATTATTACATGGACTGTATAACACATATACTAATTATTACATTGACTATATAACACATATACTAATTATTACATTGACTATATAACACATATACTAATTATTACATTGACTATATAACACATATAC
>NC_069501.1:13316516-13381516 GCF_027579735.1 Bombina bombina | reverse complement strand
TTTGTTCAGAAATAGCAGACTTATATGGCTTTGGCATTACTTTTTGGTTATTAGAAGGCTTCTAAATGCCACTGCTCACCACACGTGTATTATGCCCAGCAGTGAAGGGGTTAATTAGGGAGCCTATAGGGAGCTTTTTGGCTTTTTTTAATTTTAGCTTTAGTGTAGTGTAGTAGACAACCCAAAGTATTGATCTAGGCCCATTTTGGTATATTTCATGCCACCATTTCACCGCCAAATGCGATCAAATAAAAAAAAGTTAAATTTTTGTCACAAACTTTAGGTTTCTCACTGAAATTATTTACAAACAGCTTTGGAATTATGGCACAAATGGTTGTAAATGCTTCTCTGGGATCCCATTTGTTCAGAAATAGCAGACATATATGGCTTTGGCGTTGCTTTTTGGTAATTAGAAGGCAGCTAAATGCCGCTGCGCATCACACGTGTATTATGGTTAGCAGTGAAGGGGTTAATTAAGTAGTTTGTAGGGAGCTTGCAGGGTTAATTTCAGCTTTAGTGTAGAGATCAGCCTCCCACCTGACACATCACATTCCCTGATCCCTCAAAAAACAGCTCTCTTCCCTCCCCAACCCCACAATTGTCCCCGCCATCTTAAGTACTGGCAGAAAGTCTGTCAGTACTAAAATAAAAGGTATAATTTTTTTTTTACGCATATTTACATATGCTACTGTGTAGGATCCCCCCCTAAACACCTCTCTAACCCTCCCCCTCTACCTTATTCGGAGCCATCTTGGGTACTGGCAGCTGTCTGCCTGTACCAAGTATACAAAAAAATTGTGTTTTTTTGTTTTGTTTTTTGCTTTATTTGTAGTGTAGCCCCTCCAAGAACCCTTAGAACTCATTTATTGCCAATTCCCACCCCCCTTTCTCCCACTATGTAGCAATACATTTTTTCTGTAGTGTAGCGGTTCCCACCTGCTCCCGCCCCATGCACACCCGGGTATCCGTGCGTGCCCCCGACGATCCCGCACCCCTCTTCTTACCAGAAGCCAATGATGGCCGCCCAACCGCCTCCCACATCGGCTCCCACCAACTATTGAGGCCATCGATGTCCGGTGCAGAAAGGGCCACAGAGTGTCTCTCTCTGCATTGGATGGCCAAGGATGGTTATTGCAAGATGCCTCAATATCGAGGCATCACTGCAATAACCGTAAAGTGGCTGAAAGCGATCATGATTGCTTGCACCACTTTCCAAGACCGACAACGTGCAGGGTACGTCCTCAGTCCTTAACTGTATTTTTTTAAGAGGACGTACCTTGCACGTCGTCGGTCGTTAAGGAGTTAAAATGCTGTCTGGCAGTAAAGTAAAAAGATAGTAGCAAAATAGGAGTCTCTGTCCTTGCAATAAAATCCTCTGCTCCCTTATTTCAGTTATTCAGTATAATGTGTTATATAAGGGAGAAAGGGAAGTGTATAATGTGTTATAGACAGGACAGAGGGAGGTGTATAATGTGTTATAGACAGGACAGAGGGAGGTGTATAATGTGTTATAGACAGGACAGAGGGAGGTGTATAATGTGTTATAGACAGGACAAAGGGAGGTGTATAATGTGTTATAGACAGGACAGAGGGAGGTGTATAATGTGTTATAGACAGGAGAGAGGGAGGTGTATAATGTGTTATAGACAGGAGAGAGGGAGGTTTATAATGTGTTATAAACAGGAGACAGGGAGGTGTATAATGTGTTATAGACAGGACAGAGGGAGGTGTATAATGTTTTATAGACAGGACAGAGGGAGGTGTATAATGTGTTATAGACAGGACAGAGGGAGGTGTATAATGTGTTATAGACAGGACAGAGGGAGGTGTATAATGTGTTATAGACAGGACAGAGGGAGGTGTATAATGTGTTATAGACAGGAGAGAGGGAGGTGTATAATGTGTTATAGACAGGAGAGAGGGAGGTGTATAATGTGTTATAGACAGGACAGAGGGAGGTGTATAATGTGTTATAGACAGGACAGAGGGAGGTGTATAATGTGTTATAGACAGGACAGAGGGAGGTGTATAATGTGTTATAGACAGGAGAGAGGGAGGTGTATAATGTGTTATAGACAGGAGAGAGGGAGGTATATAATGTGTTATAGACAGGAGAGAGGGAGGTATATAATGTGTTATAGACAGGAGAGAGGGAGGTGTATAATGTGTTATAGACAGGACAGAGGGAGGTGTATAATGTGTTATAGACAGGAGAGGGAGGTGTATAATGTGTTATAGACAGGACAGAGGGAGGTGTATAATGTGTTATAGATAGGACAGAGGGAGGTGTATAATGTGTTATAGACAGGACAGAGGGAGGTGTATAATGTGTTATAGACAGGACAGAGGGAGGTGTATAATGTGTTATAGACAGGACAGAGGGAGGTGTATAATGTGTTATAGACAGGACAGAGGGAGGTGTATAATGTGTTATAGACAGGAGAGAGGGAGGTGTATAATGTGTTATAGACAGGAGAGAGGGAGGTGTATAATGTGTTATAGACAGGACAGAGGGAGGTGTATAATGTGTTATAGACAGGAGAGGGAGGTGTATAATGTGTTATAGACAGGACAGAGGGAGGTGTATAATGTGTTATAGATAGGACAGAGGGAGGTGTATAATGTGTTATAGACAGGACAGAGGGAGGTGTATAATGTGTTATAGACAGGACAGAGGGAGGTGTATAATGTGTTATAGACAGGACAGAGGGAGGTGTATAATGTGTTATAGACAGGACAGAGGGAGGTATATAATGTGTTATAGACAGGAGAGAGGGAGGTGTATAATGTGTTATAGACAGGAGAGAGGGAGGTTTATAATGTGTTATAGACAGTAGAGAGGGAGGTATATAATGTGTTATAGACAGGAGAGAGGGAGGTGTATAATGTGTTATAGACAGGAGAGAGGAAGGTGTATAATGTGTTATAGACAGGAGAGAGGGAGGTGTATAATGTGTTATAGACAGGAGAGAGGGAGGTGTATAATGTGTTATAGACAGGACAGAGGGAGGTGTATAATGTGTTATAGACAGGACAGAGGGAGGTGTATAATGTGTTATAGACAGGACAGAGGGAGGTGTATAATGTGTTATAGACAGGACAGAGGGAGGTGTATAATGTGTTATAGACAGGAGAGAGGGAGGTGTATAATGTGTTATAGACAGGACAGAGGGAGGTGTATAATGTGTTATAGACAGGACAGAGGGAGGTGTATAATGTGTTATAGACAGGAGAGAGGGAGGTGTATAATGTGTTATAGACAGGAGAGAGGGAGGTGTATAATGTGTTATAGACAGGAGAGAGGGAGGTGTATAATGTGTTATAGACAGGACAGAGGGAGGTGTATAATGTGTTATAGACAGGACAGAGGGAGGTGTATAATGTGTTATAGACAGGAGAGAGGGAGGTGTATAATGTGTTATAGACAGGACAGAGGGAGGTGTATAATGTGTTATAGACAGGACAGAGGGAGGTGTATAATGTGTTATAGACAGGACAGAGGGAGGTGTATAATGTGTTATAGACAGGACAGAGGGAGGTGTATAATGTGTTATAGACAGGACAGAGGGAGGTGTATAATGTGTTATAGACAGGACAGAGGGAGGTGTATAATGTGTTATAGACAGGACAGAGGGAGGTGTATAATGTGTTATAGACAGGAGAGGGAGGTATATAATGTGTTATAGACAGGAGAGGGAGGTGTATAATGTGTTATAGACAGGACAGAGGGAGGTGTATAATGTGTTATAGACAGGAGAGGGAGGTATATAATGTGTTATAGACAGGAGAGGGAGGTGTATAATGTGTTATAGACAGGACAGAGGGAGGTGTATAATGTGTTATAGACAGGACAGAGGGAGGTGTATAATGTGTTATAGACAGGAGAGGGAGGTATATAATATGTTATAGACAGGAGACAGGGAGGTGTATAATGTGTTATAGACAGGAGAGAGGGATGTGTATAATGTGTTATAGACAGGAGAGAGGGAGGTGTATAATGTGTTATAGACAGGACAGAGGGAGGTGTATAATGTGTTATAGACAGGAGAGAGGGAGGTGTATAATGTGTTATAGACAGGAGAGGGAGGTATATAATGTGTTATAGACAGGAGACAGGGAGGTGTATAATGTGTTCTAGACAGGAGAGAGGGATGTGTATAATGTGTTATAGACAGGAGAGAGGGAGGTGTATAATGTGTTATAGACAGGACAGAGGGAGGTGTATAATGTGTTATAGACAGGAGAGAGGGAGGTGTATAATGTGTTATAGACAGGAGAGAGGGAGGTGTATAATGTGTTATAGCCAGGACAGAGGGAGGTGTATAATGTGTTATAGACAGGAGAGAGGGAGGTGTATAATGTGTTATAGACAGGAGAGAGGGAGGTGTATAATGTGTTATAGACAGGACAGAGGGAGGTGTATAATGTGTTATAGACAGGACAGAGGGAGGTGTATAATGTGTTATAGACAGGACAGAGGGAGGTGTATAATGTGTTATAGACAGGACAGAGGGAGGTGTATAATGTGTTATAGACAGGACAGAGGGAGGTGTATAATGTGTTATAGACAGGAGAGAGGGAGGTGTATAATGTGTTATAGACAGGAGAGAGGGAGGTATATAATGTGTTATAGACAGGAGAGAGGGAGGTATATAATGTCTTATAGACAGGAGAGAGGGAGGTGTATAATGTGTTATATACAGGACAGAGGGAGGTGTATAATGTGTTATAGACAGGAGAGGGAGGTGTATAATGTGTTATAGACAGGACAGAGGGAGGTGTATAATGTGTTATAGACAGGACAGAGGGAGGTGTATAATGTGTTATAGACAGGAGAGGGAGGTGTATAATGTGTTATAGACAGGACAGAGGGAGGTGTATAATGTGTTATAGACAGGACAGAGGGAGGTGTATAATGTGTTATAGATAGGACAGAGGGAGGTGTATAATGTGTTATAGACAGGACAGAGGGAGGTGTATAATGTGTTATAGACAGGACAGAGGGAGGTGTATAATGTGTTATAGACAGGACAGAGGGAGGTGTATAATGTGTTATAGACAGGACAGAGGGAGGTTTATAATGTGTTATAGACAGGAGAGAGGGAGGTATATAATGTGTTATAGACAGGAGAGAGGGAGGTGTATAATGTGTTATAGACAGGAGAGAGGGAGGTGTATAATGTGTTATAGACTGGAGAGAGGGAGGTGTATAATGTGTTATAGACAGGAGAGAGGGAGGTGTATAATGTGTTATAGACAGGACAGAGGGAGGTGTATAATGTGTTATAGACAGGACAGAGGGAGGTGTATAATGTGTTATAGACAGGACAGAGGGAGGTGTATAATGTGTTATAGACAGGAGACAGGGAGGTGTATAATGTGTTATAGACAGGACAGAGGGAGGTGTATAATGTGTTATAGACAGGACAGAGGGAGGTGTATAATGTGTTATAGATAGGACAGAGGGAGGTGTATAATATATTATAGACAGGAGAGAGGGAGGTGTATAATGTGTTATAGACAGGACAGAGGGAGATGTATAATGTGTTATAGACAGGACAGAGGGAGGTGTATAATGTGTTATAGACAGGAGACAGGGAGGTGTATAATGTGTTATAGACAGGACAGAGGGAGGTGTATAATGTGTTATAGACAGGACAGAGGGAGGTATATAATGTGTTATAGACAGGAGAGAGGGAGGTGTATAATGTGTTATAGACAGGAGAGAGGGAGGTGTATAATGTGTTATAGACAGGACAGAGGGAGGTGTATAATGTGTTATAGACAGGACAGAGGGAGGTGTATAATGTGTTATAGACAGGACAGAGGAAGGTGCATAATGTGTTATAGACAGGACAGAGGGAGGTGCATAATGTGTTATAGACAGGACAGAGGGAGGTGTATAATGTGTTATAGACAGGAGAGAGGGAGGTGTATAATGTGTTATAGACAGGAGACAGGGAGGTGTATAATGTGTTATAGACAGGACAGAGGGAGGTGTATAATGTGTTATAGACAGGACAGAGGGAGGTGTATAATGTGTTATAGACAGGAGACAGGGAGGTGTATAATGTGTTATAGACAGGAGAGAGGGAGGTGTATAATGTGTTATAGACAGGACAGAGGGAGGTGTATAATGTGTTATAGACAGGAGAGAGGGAGGTGTATAATGTGTTATAGACAGGAGAGAGGGAGGTGTATAATGTGTTATAGACAGGACAGAGGGAGGTGTATAATGTGTTATAGACAGGACAGAGGGAGGTGTATAATGTGTTATAGACAGGACAGAGGGAGGTGCATAATGTGTTATAGACAGGACAGAGGGAGGTGTATAATGTGTTATAGACAGGAGACAGGGTGGTGTATAATGTGTTATAGACAGGACAGAGGGAGGTGTATAATGTGTTATAGACAGGACAGAGGGAGGTGTATAATGTGTTATAGACAGGACAGAGGGAGGTGTATAATGTGTTAGAGACAGGACAGAGGGAGGTGTATAATGTGTTAGAGACAGGACAGAGGGAGGTGTATAATGTGTTATAGACAGGACAGAGGGAGGTGTATAATGTGTTATAGACAGGAGACAGGGAGGTGTATAATATGTTATAGACAGGACAGAGGGAGGTGTATAATGTGTTATAGACAGGACAGAGGGAGGTGTATAATGTGTTGTAGACAGGACAGAGGGAGGTGTATAATGTGTTATAGACAGGACAGAGGGAGGTGTATAATGTGTTATAGACAGGAGAGAGGGAGGTGTATAATGTGTTATAGACAGGACAGAGGGAGGTGTATAATGTGTTATAGACAGGACAGAGGGAGGTGTATAATGTGTTATAGACAGGACAGAGGGAGGTGTATAATGTGTTAGAGACAGGACAGAGGGAGGTGTATAATGTGTTATAGACAGGACAGAGGGAGGTGCATAGTTGCCAACATTTAAAAAAAAAAAATTCCAGGGACACTTTGCAGCAGAGTAAGCAAGCGAGTTACTGGAGTATTGACGACCTACTGTTCAACTGCTCGGCCCCCTCAGTTCTGCAATCAAAACACACCCATTTGAAAGTAATAGTATAATTTAGACTTATCCATAGTTTATTATACAGATTACAGCACCAAGCTCTTACACCTACCCAGTCTCTGGAACACATTCTGGGCATATGGTTATTTTTACAACACAGCATCAAAATTAGAAAGACAAATAATATGTGAACCAATTCAATAATAATAACACTATTCCATTAGGAATGAATTATATTAAGGGCTGATGCTGTATTTGGTAGTTCCAACCCCCTGCAAACACTTATTTACCTTATTTACTATAACAAATAATCACACGACACAAAGAGCTGGGTTTAAAGACCATAACATGGTCATGTTTATTAACAAATTGAATAACTTGACTTCAACGGAAGTCAGTAAATATTTAACCTGTGGCGGCATTCGAGGCCTAGTAAAATAATCACTATTAGCTCCATATAAGCGGAGGTCGCAGCCAGGTGTTGTGGAATTGCAACTGCCAAGAGGGAGACCCCATTCCGTCTAGTAGGCACGGACGTCCTAAAGGATCTTCAGCCAGCAGACCCGCGGGGCGGGGCCCCCCAGGTCATGACCTGAGGACATCACCCCCGCCCATTAGCCCGACTGTCACCTCTGCAGACTCCGCCCTCAATTTTTAATGGCTACGACCTCCCACCACAAGAGACAGGCACTCCCAACCGGGCTCTTGCCGCCACCAGCTAAATATGGCTAACCAAGGCACTTTTGAGATTCGCCAAGAAGATCGCCAGCCTTTCGTCAGACAGGTGCACCCGTCTGGGCGATACAGCCCTTTTTTATCCGCTGAGATCTGCTCGTGGCGGACCACAAAACCGCCTACCTCCAACAGTGCTCTACCCAGCTCCCTGTTCACTTTTTTCAGGACCCTGTAAGCTACTCTAGGTGTGGGGAAATATCTCCAACGCAACCTGGGGATTATGTTGGACCAAGCCAACCTAACCCCCGGGAACGTTGTACAGATCCACCTGACGTCAAACCTCATAGCATTGATGAGGTCCAAAGCCGGTGCGCATCCTAGGTCGTTACCCCCCATGTGGAGGAGGGTAATGTGGGGCTGCCCCCATCTATGTCTAGCATTCTGGAGGAGGGCAGGCAAACCATCCCACTGTAAGCCTCTACAGCCCAACCAGCCTTTGACGTCGGTAGACCCAGTTGCTGCCCTTCAGGAAGAGAGAGAGCCCTCAGGGCTGCCCAGTGCACGTATGAGTGCCCTATGATCCAGATTCGAGTAGGACCCATAGCCACACCTAAAACGAATTACAACGATTAAGGATCCAAACAAAGAAAAACACAACCAGAAAACTGCAACGCCATAGCTAATTGCGTAGGCCCCCACATACCCACTACGCCTCCGCTGGTGGGCGCACGTACAATTTATAGCATTGGGACCTCCATCTACCCAATCTCTGGATGTGTTCCCCCTCCAACCCAGTGCCGCTGCGCTGGTGGCAGCCCCTATCCGAAAGGAGTGGGGAGTGATTTTGCAATCCCCCAAACCTGCCGCGAGCACCACCTTCTTCAGCACTGCCGCAAATTGGTACCGAGACAGGTTGGACCCATCCGAATGCACCAGGAACTGAGATGGACCTCGCGTGCGCTGAGACGCATAAGCCCACCTCAGCAATACTGGGCAGGCACCCGCGGCTGAAGGGGTCAGGGTCAACCATGCCCCTCTCCCTTCCTGGTCCGTCTTTGAATGCGGGATAAACAATAACAGATTATCCCTGGCCCATTTGACATGGGCCAACTGCATTCCCGACTTGACCGTCTCCTTTGAGGCAGCGACCAACTCCCCCGGCCTAAGGGCTGCAAAGAATGCCAAAGAAAAAGCGCACTGAAACAGCTCCCTTTCTCCGGGTTCAATGCACACTTCCCCTATGGCGTTGAGCAACTTGATTAGCCTGCACAACGTCACCGGCTCCCGGGCATCTCTCGCCCTGCCTTCTAACCTGCCCCAACCCTTAATCACTTGCCGTACCAGAAACCCCTTTGTGATGTTAGGCAATTCTAATAGGTTACAGAAAAAGGAGATAGCTGCTATCTTGTTAGCTATAGCCCCTTTAGAAATCCCCTGTCTATTCCAACCGGCGAGCCACTCCAAGAACAACTCCCTAGGGGCTCCCTCTACCGCGGTGCCCTGCTCAAGACAATAACCTGCCCACTCACCCCAGTGTTGTGAATAGGCCCTCCAAGTATTCGGCGCCAGGGACGCCCACACCAGATGCCCTACAGACCTCCATGCCACGCCAATTGCCAAATAGAGGGGGGACAAGGTAAGCCAGCTGCAGACGCATTGGGAGCCAGTCTGTGGAACTGCTCCCATTGGAACCTTGATAGTGCGTCCGCCAGGGTGTTATTGACCCCGGGGACGTGCCTCGCAGCAAACTGAACATTGTACAGGGAGTGCAGAATTATTAGGCAAATGAGTATTTTGACCACATCATCCTGTTTATGCATGTTGTCTTACTCCAAGCTGTATAGGCTCGAAAGCCTACTACCAATTAAGCATATTAGGTGATGTGCATCTCTGTAATGAGAAGGGGTGTGGTCTAATGACATCAACACCCTATATCAGGTGTGCATAATTATTAGGCAACTTCCTTTCCTTTGGCAAAATGGGTCAAAAGAAGGACTTGACAGGCTCAGAAAAGTCAAAAATAGTGAGATATCTTGCAGAGGGATGCAGCACTCTTAAAATTGCAAAGCTTCTGAAGCGTGATCATCGAACAATCAAGCGTTTCATTCAAAATAGTCAACAGGGTCGCAAGAAGCTTGTGGAAAAACCAAGGCGCAAAATAATTGCCCATGAACTGAGAAAAGTCAAGCGTGCAGCTGCCAAGATGCCACTTGCCACCAGTTTGGCCATATTTCAGAGCTGCAACATCACTGGAGTGCCCAAAAGCACAAGGTGTGCAATACTCAGAGACATGGCCAAGGTAAGAAAGGCTGAAAGACGACCACCACTGAACAAGACACACAAGCTGAAACGTCAAGACTGGGCCAAGAAATATCTCAAGACTGATTTTTCTAAGGTTTTATGGACTGATGAAATGAGAGTGAGTCTTGATGGGCCAGATGGATGGGCCCGTGGCTGGATTGGTAAAGGGCAGAGAGCTCCAGTCCGACTCAGACGCCAGCAAGGTGGAGGTGGAGTACTGGTTTGGGCTGGTATCATCAAAGATGAGCTTGTGGGGCCTTTTCGGGTTGAGGATGGAGTCAAGCTCAACTCCCAGTCCTACTGCCAGTTTCTGGAAGACACCTTCTTCAAGCAGTGGTACAGGAAGAAGTCTGCATCCTTCAAGAAAAACATGATTTTCATGCAGGACAATGCTCCATCACACGCGTCCAAGTACTCCACAGCGTGGCTGGCAAGAAAGGGTATAAAAGAAGAAAATCTAATGACATGGCCTCCTTGTTCACCTGATCTGAACCCCATTGAGAACCTGTGGTCCATCATCAAATGTGAGATTTACAAGGAGGGAAAACAGTACACCTCTCTGAACAGTGTCTGGGAGGCTGTGGTTGCTGCTGCACGCAATGTTGATGGTGAACAGATCAAAACACTGACAGAATCCATGGATGGCAGGCTTTTGAGTGTCCTTGCAAAGAAAGGTGGCTATATTGGTCACTGATTTGTTTTTGTTTTGTTTTTGAATGTCAGAAATGTATATTTGTGAATGTTGAGATGTTATATTGGTTTCACTGGTAAAAATAAATAATTGAAATGGGTATATATTTGTTTTTTGTTAAGTTGCCTAATAATTATGCACATTAATAGTCACCTGCACACACAGATATCCCCCTAAAATAGCTAAAATTAAAAACAAACTAAAAACTACTTCCAAAAATATTCAGCTTTGATATTAATGAGTTTTTTGGGTTCATTGAGAACATGGTTGTTGTTCAATAATAAAATTAATCCTCAAAAATACAACTTGCCTAATAATTCTGCACTCCCTGTATTGCAAGCACCAGTTGGCTCAAGTATCTAACCACTATAGGTGATGAAGCCGACAATCTATTGATGGCAAACACTATGCTAGCATTGTCCGTCCAAAACACAATGAACCGGTCCTTTAGGACCGGTCCCCATAGCTCCATAGCCACGACTATGGGGAAGAGCTCCAGGAGCGTTAGGTTCCTAGTCAAGCCCCCCCTGCACCCATGACAGGGGCCATGGTTCGGCGCTCCATTGGCCATCAAGGTAAGCACCATAGCCGAATGCCCCAGCTGCATCCGTCAGCAGATGCACTGTCTGACTGGAGGCCCTGGGGGCACGCCAGAGCAGCGTACCATTAAACTCCCGCACAAAACGCTCCCATACACTAAGGTCTTCCCGCATCTCTTCCGAAACGGCGACCCTACGCGCACCTTTGGGGATGGAAAGCATAGCTTCCATCCTCCTATTGAACACGCGACCCATGGGTATGATTTTGCATGCAAAATTGAGCAGCCCTAGTACTGATTGCAGTTCCCTCATGGGCATGCTCCTTGCCACCATCGCATTGCGTACCGCTGTGAGCATGGCATTCACTTTGTCAGTGGGAAAACGACATAGCCTTGCAGCAGTGTCTATCTCGATCCCCAAGTACGTGAGTCTTGTACAGGGGCCCTGCGTCTTATCCTCAGCCAGCGGCACGCCGAATTGCGCCATTAATCCCCTCATTACTGTCATGAGCCAGTCGCATTCCTGAGTTTCCGCGCCACCTACCAGCAGAAAATCATCTAGGTAGTGGGCGACCACTCCCCCGCCTGTGGCTGTCACAATCGCCCAATGCAGAAACGTGCTAAATTTCTCAAAGTAAGCACAGGATAGCGAGCAACCCATGGGCAAGCATTTATCGATGAAATAACTGCCTTCAAATTTACACACCATCAACCTGAATGAAGAGGGGTGTATGGGGAGTAGCCGAAAGGCGGACTCGATGTCCATCTTGGCTAGCAGCGCGCCCGGCCCCGCTGCTATCACCAACTCCAATGCCTGATCAAAGGATTGATATGACACCGAGCTTATCATCGGGTCTATTGCGTCATTAACGGACGCGCCTTTCGGGTATGACAAATGCTGTATCAGGCGAAATTTCTCCGGGTCCTTCTTAGGGACCACCCCCAGTGGTGAAATAACCAGCGCGGGGATGGGAGGCCTTTCAAACAGACTCGCAAACCTCCCAAGGGCAATTTCCTTGCCCAATTTTGCCCGTACCTCCCCAGGGATCTCATATGCCGACTTTAAATTTCTGTGTGAGGCCGACCCGACCACCACCCCCATGGTTGGTATTCTAAAGCCCTCACCGATCCCCTCCAGGAGTCGGCTAGCCGCCTCCCTATCAGGGTAGGCCGCCAACCAAGGCCTAATTGCGTCCAGCCTCAGGCGTGTTGGCGCTCTTTTGTCCAGCTCCCCCTTTATTTGCCCCGCGGTAAGCTCCACTCTCTTTCCGCTTCGGGCAGTTGGAGCCTGGATGTTGTCCGCCGCAGTACATGCAGGTGTGACGAAAGGAGCAGGATGCCCCTTTATCACACTGCTTCTCATTGTACCGCCAACACTCCCTGCCCCGCCGCTTGACCAGACCCTGCAGCCTAGGGGGCCCTGCACACGTAATCGACCCCCCCCCCCCCTTTCTCAGGGACAAGTAGGGACCATAGGTCCAAGTCCTTGACCCCGAAATTAAGTACGGGGTTGCCGACCATTTTCTCCTGAATTCGCTATCGTAGGCTCTCCACATGCCTTCCCCATATCTATTATAAATGCATTCTATAATTTCTGCATACTTAATCACATCCACTGCAGCCTCCGTTCTATGTAACAGGAGGAGAAGACCCGGAAGCACCGCCTCCATTCTTCAAAAGTATCTGGACGCTGGATCTTTTTTGGTCCAGTACCATCCTTGCTTTGCTCCTTGTCGCGCTGTGCTTCCAGCAACAGCTCGAACATGTTCACATATCTGTGATCATGGATTTTCTGAACCGTCTTAGGCTTAAGATGTGCATGTAGGCAGTGGATCTTGCAGGGATATGAATCCCCTTGCAGGGCCACCTTTCTCACACTAACCGCTTGTCCCTGCGCCTGTACTGCACTAGTCCCCTCCGTAGCGCTGCTCGCGGAGGCCACAGAGACGCTCTGCACAGCCAGCAGCATCGAATGCTCCACGCTACCTAGACCTCTAGCCTGATTTCGCTCTGCAACTAGAAGCTTCAGCATCCTAAACATGCGACGCTGCCCCTTGCTAATAAGCGCCAGCTTCCTTCCCCCATCTGAGTCTGAATCAGTGCTATAGTCAGTGTCAATGGTGTGTGACATTTGCAATAAATTTCTCTCACCAGCTGCAGAGGTGGAAGATGCCGTTGATTCGGATGCCACTCCCGCTGATCCTCTTCCTGCTGCCTGCACAGCTGTCCCTGCTCCTGCTGCGCTGGAGGTCTCCACCATTGGCGCTGAAGCCATTGTGTCCTGAAAGGAAGAAACAAACGAGAGGGAGTATCCAGGCCTGCCACATGTCCCCCCTGACTGCCACCCCTAAAGGGGGTAGATGTGCTAGCCCCGGCCCTAATGGGAACCACATTCGCACCCCCCACGTCATGATCCCCACTCCATTCATCCACAGACCCTGACTGGGTGGTCATGACCCTGGAGCTGCGCACTGCCTCAGCAAAAGAAAATACAAAAAGCAAGGTTGCGCCTATTTATTTTAACCTGAATATCCAGGTCAAACAAATTGTCTAAAAGTGGAAAATACAAATCTAAACTATACTAGACTGTGAATGAATTTTAAATGATTATTAGAGAGAGATAGAGTGGGTTAATAAAAATATAGTTTATTATAAGTCCCTATGGGTTAATAGTAATCCTTTAATAAATTTTAATATTTCTAAAATAAATCTGACAAATATCAACTAATACATGGAATAATACAGGATAGAACAAGGTTAAAATATAAGAAATAGATAAAAAATATGTTAAAAAGTCGATTGGCCAATCAGAAAAAAGTGCAATACAAGATATATTTTAAATAAATTGGACACATTGCATCAGTAACCTAAGGGAACCATTCGAGCAATATCTGCAATAAATAAAAAATATATATATGTATTCTATAATATAATCAATAATATGTAGTGTATTATATATAATATGGTATATGTAGGTGTATTATATATAATATGGTATATGTAGGTGTATTATATATAATATGGTATATGTAGGTGTATTATATATAATATGGTATATGTAGGTGTATTATATATAATATGGTATATGTAGGTGTATTATATATAATATGGTATATGTAGGTGTATTATATATAATATGGTATATGTAGGTGTATTATATATAATATGGTATATGTAGGTGTATTATATATAATATGGTATATGTAGGTGTCTCAGCACCTGTGTCCTGACCCCTCTCCACACTCACCCTAGAGCCGCGCAGCACCCCTGCGCCTCCCTGCTGCACCATCTCCTCATTTGCAACAGCCGCTGCTACACTCTCTCCTGGTTGGTGCTTATATGTTGCGCTATTAGGGACCCCCGTTTGCGCTCTCTGACTCCCCCTTTGGGCGCTGCGCACCCCCACATACTCATGCCTGCCAAACTTAGCCCCTCTAAGCCTCCCCCGTTGCAAGCCGCGCCCCCTATGCAGTAATGGTGTCCTATTTCCAGACCCTAAGGCTGCAGAGCGTTGCGCAGCGCAGCAGGCCTGCCTGGATACTCCCCACTCACCTGTGGGTGAGTACCCGGCTAGGCCTCTTTCTAGCCCCTGTAGCTCCTCTTGCCGCTCCCTGTTCCAGCCATCTGCTCGCACTGACAACGGAAGTGACATCATGCGCGGCAGACATCAAACCGGAAGTGGGAGCGGTCGACGCTAGGCCGCAACCGGAGCCTGCGCTGAAGGTAACAGGCTCCGACTGAGCCACCAATGAAGTGCTGGGGCCAGGACCGGAAGGGATGGTAGGATAGTGGGAGGGAGAAGGCCCAAACTGCGCCGCGGACTGCGCCACCAATGATGCATCCGGACCAGGCCCAGAAGGCCCGGCCGGATTGTGTGATACACTAGGCCCCAACATTGCAGGGGACACCACCGGAGGAAGGACGGTGGCAGTGAGAGCCTTAAACAGGCCAACAACAGCCGCCGCCGCCTCCTGGGACATACCCGAGGCTGTAAGGGCCCCCAGGCCGGCCTCCATTGCCCTATCCAATTGTCAGGGCACCCCCTCAGCCCCTGCATCCGCCCTGCCTGTAACTATAACAGTATCAGGCTGGCGGATACAGCCCCCAAGGGTGGTGAAATAGTAGGGATAGCATGTCTGGGTGGAAAGGAAGAGGATACTGGCCTGTCTTTCACCGGAGTTGGTGGCACCACGTCCTCAACCTCTTCTTCTATTCTAGGTGCACTTCGCAAGGATCTCCCAGACGTCTCCCTGAAGCGAATGGGCACCGCAGCACTTCTCCTGGAACGAGACATCTTCGCTGGAAGGATGGCACAGAAACTTTCTCCTTGAAAATCCCAGGTAGAAGAGGCCAGATTGTTCCAGAACTTCCCTTATAAGTGGTAAGCTTAAGACCTCCCCTAACTTTGCAACATTGTTGCTACTACACTGCCCTGGGATTTTCACTAACCTGTCATGCTCATCCCTTAACTCCATTACAGGAGACTCTGCTACTTTTCATTCCCCTTAAATAATACACTATATCTATTTATCATCTATCTATCTGTATATGTGTATGTGTATGTGTGTGTATATATATGCAAACAACAAATGTTGTGCAAAGGAGATTTTCAGGGACATTTCCAGGGACAAAAAAAATCCAGGGACTGTCCCTGGAAATCAGGGACTGTTGGCAACTATGGGGTGTATAATGTGTTATAGACAGGAGACAGGGAGGTGTATAATGTGTTATAGACAGGAGACAGGGAGGTGTATAATGTGTTATAGACAGAAGAGGGAGGTGTATGTGTTATAGACAGGACAGAGGGAGATGTATAATGTGTTATAGACAGCACATAGGAAGGTGTATAATGTGTTATAGACAGGAGACAGGGAGGTGTATAATGTGTTATAGACAGGAGAGAGGGAGGTGTATAATGTGTTATAGACAGGAGAGAGGGAGGTGTATAATGTGTTATAGACAGGACAGAGGGAGGTGTAGAATGTGTTATAGACAGGAGAGTAAGGTGTATAATGTGTTATAGACAGGAGACAGGGAGGTGTATAATGTGTTATAGACAGAAGAGAGGGAGGTGTATAATGTGTTATAGACAGGAGACAGGGAGGTGTATAATGTGTTATAGACAGAAGACAGGGAGGTGTATAATGTGTTATAGACAGGAGACAGGGAGGTGTATAATGTGTTATAGACAGAAGAGAGGGAGGTGTATAATGTGTTATAGACAGGACAGAGGGAGGTGTAGAATGTGTTATAGCCAGGAGAGAGTGTGTATAATGTGTTATAGACAGGAGAGAGGGAGGTGTATAATGTGTTATAGACAGGACAGAGGGAGGTGTATAATGTGTTATAGACAGGACAGAGGGAGGTGTATAATGTGTTATAGACAGGACAGAGGGAGGTGTATAATGTGTTATACACAGGACAGAGGGAGGTGTATAATGTGTTATAGACAGGACAGAGGGAGGTGTATAATGTGTTATAGACAGGGCAGAGGGAGGTGTATAATGTGTTATAGACAGGAGAGAGGGAGGTGTATAATGTGTTATAGACAGGAGAGAGGGAGGTGTATAATGTGTTATAGACAGGAGAGAGGGAGGTGTAAAATGTGCTATAGACAGGAGAGAGGGAGGTGTATAATCTGTTATAGACAGGAGACAGGGAGGTGTATAATGTGTTATAGACAGGACAGAGGAAGGTGTATAATGTGTTATAGACAGGAGAGAGGGAGGTGTTTAATGTGTTATAGACAGGACAGAGGGAGGTGTATAATGTGTTATAGACAGGAGAGAGGGAGGTGTTTAATGTTTTATAGACAGGACAAAGGGAGGTGTATAATGTGTTATAGACAGGACAGAGGGAGGTGTATAATGTGTTATAGACAGGACTGAGGGAGGTGTATAATGTGTTATAGACAGGACTGAGGGAGGTGTATAATGTGTTATAGACAGGACAGAGGGAGGTGTATAATGTGTTATAGACAGGAGAGAGGGAGGTGTATAATGTTTTATAGACAGGACTGAGGGAGGTGTATAATGTGTTATAGACAGGACAGAGGGAGGTGTATAATGTGTTATAGACAGGACAAAGGGAGGTGTATAATGTGTTATAGACAGGAGAGAGGGAGATGTATAATGTGTTATAGACAGGACAGAGGGAGGTGTATAATGTGTTATAGACAGGACAGAGGGAGGTGTATAATGTGTTATAGACAGGACAGAGGGAGGTGTATAATGTGTTATAGATAGTGATGTCGCGAATAGTTCGCCGGTGAATAGTTCCCGGCGAACATAGCATGTTCGCCGCGGCGGGTGAACATATGCGATGTTCGATCCGCTCCCTATTCGTCATCATTGAGTAAACTTTGACCCTGTATCTCACAGTCTGCAGACACATTCCAGCCAATCAGCAGCAGACCCTCCCTCCCAGACCCTCCCAGCTCCTGGACAGCAGCCATTTTAGATTCATTTGGAAGCTGCATTGTTAGTGAGAGGAGGGACAGTGTAGCTGCTGGTGATTTAATAGGGAAATTGATAGCTAGGCTAGTGTATTCAGTGTCCACTACAGTCCTGAAGGACTCATCTGATCTCTGCTGTAAGGACAGCACCCCAAAAATCCCTTTTTCGGGCTAGAACATAATTTTTTTTTTTCCTGTGTAATCTAATTGCAGTTGCCTGTCTGCCAGGCCCACTTGCCCAGTGCCACCACTCATATCTGGTGTAACACTCATATCTTGTTTAATAGTAGTGTAAGTGTACATTTAAAAAAATAAAAACTTTTTTGACTGTGAAACATCAGTCTGCTAGTGTAATCTAATTGCAGTTGCCTGCCTGCCAGCATGTGTGCCAGGCCCACTTGCCCAGTGCCACCACTCATATCTGGTGTAACAGTAGTGTAAATTTAAAAAAAAAAACTTTTTTGACTGTGAAACATCAGCCTGCTTGTGTAATCTAATTGCAGTTGCCTGCCTGCCAGCGTGTGTGCCTGACCCACTTGCCCAGTGCCACACCACTCATATCTGGTGTAACAGTAGTGTAAATTTTTTTAAAAAAACTTTTTTGACTGTGAAACCTCAGTCTGCTTGTGTAATCTAATTGCAGTTGTCTGCCTGCCAGCGTGTGTGCCAGGCCCACTTGCCCAGTGCCACCACTCATATCTGGTGTAACAGTAGTGTAAATTTAAAAAAAAAAAACTTTTTTGACTGTGAAACATCAGTCTGCTAGTGTAATCTAATTGCAGTTGCCTGCCTGCCTGCCTGCCAGCGTGTGTGCCAGGCCCACTTGCCCAGTGCCACCACTCATATCTGGTGTAACAATAGTGTAAATTTAAAAAAAAAACTTTTTCGACTGTGAAACATCAGTCTGCTAGTGTAATCTAATTGCAGTTGCCTGCCTGCCTGCCAGCGTGTGTGCCAGGCCCACTTGCCCAGTGCCCCCACTCATATCTGGTGTAACAGTAGTATAAATTTAAAAACAAAAAACTTTTTGGACTGTGAAACATCAGTCTGCTTTTTTGTGTCAGGCTCACAGCGTATACTGTGCCCACTTGCCCAGTGCCACCACTCATATCTTGTTTAATAGTAGTGTAAGTGTACATTTAAAAACAAAAAAAACTTTTTGGACTGTGAAACATCAGTCTGCTTTTTTGTTTCAGGCTCACAGCTTATACTGGGCCCACTCGCCCAGTGCCACCACTCATATCTTGTTTAATAGTAGTGTAAGTGTACATTTAAAAAAATAAAAAAAATTTGGACTGTGAAACATCAGTCTGCTTTTTTGTGTCAGGCTCACAGTGTATACTGTGCCCACTTGCCCAGTGGCACCACTCATATCTTGTTTAATAGTAGTGTAAGTGTACATTTAAAAAAATAAAAACTTTTTGGACTGTGAAACATCAGTCTGCTTTTTTGTGTCAGGCTCACAGCGTATACTGTGCCCACTTGCCCAGTGCCACCACTCATATCTTGTTTAATAGTAGTGTAAGTGTACATTTAAAAAAATAAAAACTTTTTGGACTGTGAAACATCATTCTTCTTTTTTGTGTCAGGCTCACAGCGTATACTGTGCCCACTTGCCCAGTGCCACCACTCCTATCTTGTTTAATAGTAGTGTAAGTGTACATTTAAAAACAAAAAAAACGTTTTGGACTGTGAAACATCAGTCTGCTTTTTTGTTTCATGCTCACAGCTTATACTGGGCCCACTTGCCCAGTGCCACCACTCATATCTTGTTTAATAGTAGTGTAAGTGTACATTTAAAAAAATAAAAACTTTTTGGACTGTGAAACATCAGTCTGCTTTTTTGTGTCAGGCTCACAGCGTATACTGTGCCCACTTGCCCAGTGCCACCACTCATATCTTGTTTAATAGTATTATTAGTAGTGTAAGTGTACATTTAAAAAAAATAAAAACTTTTTGGACTGTGAAACATCAGTCTGCTTTTTTGTTTCAGGCTCATAGCGTATACTGTGCCCACTTGCCCAGTGCCACCACTCATATCTTGTTTAATAGTAGTGTAAGTGTACATTTAAACAAATAAAAACTTTTTGGACTGTGAAACATCAGTCTGCTTTTTGTGTCAGGCTCACAGCGTATACTGTGCCCACTTGCCCAGTGCCACCACTCATATCTTGTTTAATAGTAGTGTAAGTGTACATTTAAAAAAATAAAAACTTTTTGGACTGTGAAACATC
Source organism: Bombina bombina (assembly GCF_027579735.1). Taxonomy (NCBI): domain Eukaryota; kingdom Metazoa; phylum Chordata; class Amphibia; order Anura; family Bombinatoridae; genus Bombina; species Bombina bombina. The sequence continues at coordinate 13,361,602 of NC_069501.1, read as the reverse complement.
AGTCTGCTTTTTTGTGTCAGGCTCACAGCGTATACTGTGCCCACTTGCCCAGTGCCACCACTCATATCTTGTTTAATAGTAGTGTAAGTGTACATTTAAACAAATAAAAACTTTTTGTACTGTGAAACATCAGTCTGCTTTTTGTGTCAGGCTCACAGCGTATACTGTGCCCACTTGCCCAGTGCCACCACTCATATCTTGTTTAATAGTAGTGTAAGTGTACATTTAAAAAAATAAAAACTTTTTGGACTGTGAAACATCAGTCTGCTTTTTTTGTCAGGCTCACAGCGTATACTGTGCCCACTTGCCCAGTGCCACCACTCATATCTTGTTTAATAGTAATGTAAGTGTACATTTAAAAACAAAAAAAACTTTTTTGACTGTGAAACATCAGTGTGCTTGTGTAATCTAATTGCAGTTGCCTGCCTGCCAGGGTGTGTGTCAGGCTCACAGCGTATACTGTGCCCACTTGCCCAGTGCCACCACTCATATCTTGTTTAATAGAAGTGTAAGTGTACATTTAAAAAAATAAAAACTTTTTGGACTGTGAAACATCAGTCTGCTTTTTTTGTGTCAGGCTCACAGCGTATACTGTGCCCACTTGCCCAGTGCACCACTCATATCTTGTTTAAAAATTGTAGTGTAAGTGTACATTTAAAAACAAAAGAAAATGTTTGGACGGTGAAACATCAGTCTGCTTTTTTGTGTCAGGCTCACAGCTTATACTGGGCCCACTTGCCCAGTGGCACCACTCATATCTTGTTTAATAGTAGTGTAAGTGTACATTTAAAAAAAAATGACAGGCAGAGGCAGGCCACCCCGCAGGTGCCGTCGTGGTCGTGGTGCTGTGATTCCCTTTGGCCCTAGAATAATGGCCAGTGTTCAGAGGCCACGTCCCATGAACTCGAAAAGTTCTGAGGAAATAGTTGACTTTATAACACAGGACACCCAATCTTCTATAGCTTCTGCTCCGAACCTTGACGCACCATCCTCCTCCAGCTTATCTTCGGGCACCTCTCAAGTTACCACTCGCCCGCCTGCCGCCACCACCAACACTAGCACCACAGCCGCTTCACTTGATCTGTCAGAGGAGTTTTTTCCACATCAGTTGGAAGAAATGAGTGATGCGCAACCATCATTGACAGAGGATGTAGATAACAGTGATATGTCTCAGTCAGGCAGCATTACACACATGGACATACGGTGTGATGATGATGATGTTGTACCTGCTGCTGCTTCCTTTATTGATTTGTGAGATACAAGTGAATCGGTTGATGATGACGATGCGTCCGTAGATGTCACGTGGGTGCCCGCTAGAAGAGAAGAAGAAGAGGGGGAAAGTTCAGATGGGGAGACAGAGGAGGAGGAGGAGGAGACGAGTTGGAAGCAGGGGGAGATCGTCGCAAGGAGCTAGTGGCACAGTCACAGTCAGACAGCATGCATCGGCACCCGGGGTCAGCCAGACAGCACGCCAATCAACGCATGCTGTTGCCACCACCAGAATGCCGTCATCGCAGAGCTCAGCAGTGTGGCATTTTTTTTGTGTGTCTGCCTCTGACAACAGCGATGCCATTTGCAACCTGTGCCAAAAGAAACTGAGTCGTGGGAAGTCCAACACCCACCTAGGTACACTGCTTTGAGAAGGCACATGATCGCACATCACAAACGCCTATGGGATCAACACATGAGTAGAAGCAGCACACAAACTCAAAGCCGCCATCCTCCTCCTGGTCCAGCATCTTCAGCCACGTCAACCATTGCTGTCCTCCTTGCCTCCTCTCAACTATCCGCCACTCCGTCTCTCTTCCGGAGCAGTTCCTGCTCATCTGCCCACAGTCAGGTGTCTGTCAAGGACATGTTTGAGCGTAAGAAGCCAATGTCACAAAGTCACCCCCTTGCCCGGTGTCTGACAGCTGGCTTGTCTGAACTCTTAGCCTGCCAGCTTTTACCATACAAGCTGGTGGAGTCTGAGGCGTTCAAAAAATTTGTAGCTATTGGGACACCGCAGTGGAAGGTACCCGGCCAAAATTTCTTTGCACAAAAGGCAATCCCCAACCTGTACTCGATTGTGCAAAAGGAAGTAATGGCATGTCTGGCACACAGTGTTGGGGCAAGGGTCCATATGACCACTGATAGCTGGTCTGCAAAGCATGGTCAGGGAAGGTATATCACCTACAATGCGCATTGGGTAAACCTGCTGATGGCTGCCAAGCATGGAATGCGTGGCTCTGCAGAGGAGTTGGTGACACCGCCACGACTTGCAGGCAGGCCTGCTGCCACCTCCTCTACTCCTCCTACTCCATCCTCTTCCATAACCTCTTCCTCGGATGATTGCTCTTCTGCTGCTGCGTCTTGCTCCACATCAACGGCACCCCCCAGCTCCCCAGGTACTATTCCACATCCCGGATACGGCAGTGTCACGCCGTCTTGGGGTTGACTTTGCCTGAAAGCAGAGAGTCACACCGGACCAGCACTCCTGTCCGCCCTGAATGCACAGGTGGATCAGTGGCTGACTCCGCACCAACTGGAGTTCGGCATAGTGGTTTCTAACAACGGAAGTAATTTGGTGGCGGCATTGAAATTGGGCAAGTTGACACATGTGCCGTGCATGGCACATGTGTGTAATCTGATCGTACAACGGTTTGTGCATAAGTACCCAGGCTTACAGGACGTCCTGAAGCAGGCCAGGAAGGTGTGTGGCCATTTGAGGCATTCCTACACGGCCATGGCGCACTTTTCCGATATCCAGCGGCGAAACAACATGCCAGTGAGGCGCTTGATTTGCGACAGCCCGACACGTTGGAATTCAACACTCCGCCTGCTCCAACAAGAAAAAGCTGTTAACTAGTATTTGTATGACCGGGGTGCTAGGACAGCCTCTGCAGAGCTGGGAATTTTTTTGCCACGTTACTGGGTGCTCATGCGCAATGCCTGTAGGCTCATGCGTCCTTTTGAGGAGGTGACAAACCTAGTCAGACGCACCGAAGGCACCATCAGCGACATCATACCATTTGTTTTCTTCCTGGAGCGTGCCCTGCGAAGAGTGCTGGATCAGGCCGTAGATGAGCGTGAAGAGGAAGAGTTGTGGTCACCATCACCACCAGAAACAGCCTTATCAGCATCGCTTGCTGGACCAGCGGCAACGCTGGAAGAGGATTGTGAGGAAGAGGAGTCAGAGGAGGAATGTGGCTTTGAGGAGGAGGAGGAAGACCAACCACAACAGGCATCCCAGGGTGCTCGTTGTCACCTATCTGGTACCCGTGGTGTTGTACATGGCTGGGGGGAAGAAGATACCTTCAGTGAGATCACTGAGGACGAGGAACGGGACATGAGTAGCTCGGCATCCAAACTTGTGCAAATGGGGTCTTTCATGCTGTCGTGCCTGTTGAGTGACCCTCGTATAAAAAAGCTGAAGGAGAACGACCTGTACTGGGTGTCCATGCTACTAGACCCCCGGTATAAGCATAAAGTGCCTGAAATGTTACCGAATTACCACAAGTTAGAAAGGATGCAGCAGTTCCAAAATAAATTAAAAAGTATGCTTTACACAGCTGTTACAGAAGCATTAGTTATTTTGTTGTGAAAAGCTTATTTCCCAGCAGCAATGCCTGAACCAGCAAGCCAGCGCCTAAGAAGGGCTCCAAGAAAACCATAACAAGTTTCATTTCATAAAGAGTTAACTCTTTTTTTTCAGCTTTTAGAAACTATTGTCTAATCACCTCTGGAGCCAGACTGCTAATTGATAAGATGAACTTGTAAACTTGTTATCTTAAGTACTGTAATCCTATTGTGGCCTGTCAAAGGACAGTGCTCTCTATCTAAATGTGTGATGGGGGATTTTGTGCTTCCCCCCCTCTCCCCCTGGGAGTGCCCTGTGTGCATGTAACCTTAATAAAAAGCAGGCTGGGCATCCCAGTCCTGAGTTCTTGTTTTGACCCTCAATCGCAGCGTTGACTCGTTTTTGTGGGCAGAAGGGTATCCTAGCTGTACTGCAGCTAAGGGAGATTATTCTATATTTGCGAGACTCATATAGAATACTATGGAAAGCAGCTTCTCCCCTCTTTAGCAATAGGGATCCAGGCTACTAAGCGGTCCATCTCTCAGCGAGACTAAGGGTAACCGTAACATTTGGCGGCAGCGGCGGGATTTTCCTGGATTTCCTAGGAGAGGTACAGAACGGATGGAGAGCGCTTACGAAAAATTGAAGCGTACAACCCTAAAGGATTTACTTGAAAGCAGAGGGGGGTACGCCAGCAACCGGCCGAGGAGAGAGCTGATCGCAGAATTGACCGAACTGGATCAGAGCTTCACAATGGCGGAAACACCGACCACGATTAGTGACGAAAAAACCAGGATTGTTCGGGAAAGGCTCTCATTATACGGGCCGAACCCCTCCATGGAATTGGTACAGCAGTTGATGGCGGAGGCGGACGAGGATATACGAGAGACTCGAGCCCACGAACTCAACCTAGCGAACGCACACCGCAATGCTGAAGCCCCGCAGGTAATCATCCCTGTCGAAAATGCTGGGAGGCCCAAGATACCCTATGCGGCATTTCGACCCTTCCTAGAGAGCGAGACAGGGATTGATGAATATTTGGCGGACTTCGAAAGGCAATGTGCCCTGCACCAGATTCCCAACAGAGAGTGGCCCACGATATTGTCTGGGAAACTATCCGGGCGAGCCCTGGAAGCCTTTCGTACTCTGGGTGCTGAGGAAGTGACACAGTATGAGCTAGTTAAGGAGACACTGTTGCGACGGTACGCTGTAACTCCGGACACGTATCGCCGACAGTTTCGGGGCACGGAAAAGAAGCCTAACGATACCCATATGGAATGGGCGCACCGAATGCGGAGAGCGGCAAATCACTGGCTGAGCGGAAGTAAAGCGGTGACTGGGGAGGAAATTTTACAATTGTTTCTCTTAGAACATTTTTATAATGGCATGGAACAGCAAGGGAAGGAATGGCTGCGAGACAGGCGGCCTTCTACCTTAGAAGAAGCAGCCAAATTGGCCGATGAACATTATGACTCCCGTCTTCACGAACCCATGAACTACCGAGCTCCAGCACGGGTCGAACCCAGAGAGGTTTACCGTGCACCCCCTCGTGCTGAATTCCGAGCCCCGGTGCCCACAGGGCCCGTCCGACACTCAGGACCACCCAATAACAGCTCTGAGCGTCCCAGACCGACTTGCCACCGATGCAAGCAACCAGGGCATTTCATGGCTAGCTGCCCCCTTAATACGCACCAGACACCCAGGAATTATAATGACCCCTCTGGGTCCTATCGTCCGGCCCGGGCCCTCTGTGTTAACCAAGAGGCCCCTATGGAGGGATATGTGGGGCCGCTTCACGAGGCAGACCCTGTATATGCTGCCTCAGATAACCGCCAGCACCATCGGCAGAGGGTATGGCTCGAGGGGCGATCTACCGAGGGATTGCGAGACACAGGGGCTACTATCACGCTGGTACAGAGTCATTTGGTGCCAGAGCACAAGCGATCCGGACAGACTGTGGCCGTTAGAGTGGCGGGGGGGGATGTGTACAAAATTCCAACAGCTAAAGTGCATCTTGATTGGGGAGCGGGAAAGGGGGCTGTGAACGTGGGCCTAATGGATAATTTACCTGCCGAAGTACTACTGGGCAACGATTTGGGCCCCATGACTTCTGCCTATGCTCCAGTATGCAACAACGAGGCGGACCCAGTGACTACACGGGCCCAAGCCCGGACGGAGCGAGAGCTTTCACCAGTGCGGGAGACACAGGTAAGACCTACCCCGACCTTGCCTGACAGGTTAGGCCCCATACCCTGGGACACCCCAGATGCTTTCGAGGCAGAGTCTAAGACTGACCCGACCTTACAAAAGTACCGGGAACGAGCAGAGACCGGAGGGGGCGGGGCAGATAACGAAACATTCTTATGGGAAAAAGGGAAACTATACCGCTGGACAGAGAAAAGGGGACAGCGTAGGCGACAGCTGGTAGTGCCCCACAAATACCGTCAAGAAATCCTCAAAATAGGCCACGACATCCCCTTAGCAGGCCACCTAGCCGTTACCCGTACCCTACACCGCATTACTCACACGTTCTTTTGGCCAGGGGTGCACGCTGACGTTAGAACTTACTGTAACACCTGCGATGTGTGTCAACGAGTAGGAAGGCGAGGCGATCACCCTAAAGCCCAGCTAGTAAATATGCCCATTGTAGAGGAACCCTTCAGCCGGGTTGCTATTGACCTAGTGGGACCACTGGCTACCCCTAGTCCCTCCGGTAAGCGATACATTCTTACCGTAGTGGACTACGCTACCAGGTACCCAGAGGCTGTCGCCCTATCCAACATACAAGCGGATACGGTAGCGAATGCACTAGTACAGGTGTTCTCCCGGGTAGGATTTCCAAAAGAAATCCTATCCGACCGAGGCACCCAATTTACGGCTGAATTGACCCAACAACTCTGGCAGGTTTGCAAAATTAAGTCCCTCCTAAGCTCCCCATACCACCCCCAGACGAACGGGCTGTGTGAGAGGTTCAATGGGACCCTCAAGCAAATGCTCAAGACGTTCACTCAGGAATACCGAGACTGGGAACGCTTCCTGCCGCACCTCCTATTTGCTTATCGGGAGGTGCCCCAGGAAACGACAGGGTTCTCTCCCTTCGAGTTGCTCTACGGAAGAAAGGTACGGGGACCCCTAAACCTGATCCGGGAGCACTGGGAGGGAGAGATGGAGGCTGACGGTGTCCCAATTGTGCCATACGTGCTGGAACTCAGGGACCGAATGGAGCAATTAGCCAAATCCGTGCGGGCTAATCTCCAGTTGGCCCAGAGAAGACAGAAAGTATGGTACGATCGGGGGGCCCGAAAGAGAATCTTCACCATAGGACAAAAGGTGTTAGTACTTAAGCCGGTGAAGACAGACAAATTGCAGGCGTCCTGGCAGGGTCCCTACCAGATCGTAGAGAAAAGGGGAGACACCACTTATGTGATAGCTAGCTGCCACGACAACAATCTTAGAAAGACATTCCATGTAAACATGCTCAAGGAATATTTTGAGCGACCAGAGAACGTGACGGCCATATGTTGTTCCCCTCAGGAAGACCCCGACAGTTTACCCATTCCAGACCTATTAGAAAAGAGCCTCCCCACAGGTATAGTGGCTCAGGTTCAGATAGGGGACCGACTTAGCCCCACTGAAAGGGAGCAGCTCAACCAACTCCTCCAGTCCAAACACCTCACCTTCTCCCCGAAGCCAGGGTACACTACTTTAACCACCCACCAGGTAGATACTCCGGGACAAGCTCCCTTGCGCCAGGCTCCGTACCGAATCCCCGAAGCAGTTAGGACAGGAATGAAGAAGGAGATCGATGAGATGCTCCAGCTCAGGGTAATTGAGCCCTCCGATAGTCCCTGGGCCTCCCCAGTTGTCTTGGTGCCCAAGAAAGATGGGACCACCCGGTTCTGCGTAGACTATCGGAGGCTCAATGAAAATACCGTGACGGACGCTTACCCTATGCCCAGGGTAGACGAGCTACTCGATCGTATAGCCAGGGGAAATTACCTGACCACTATTGACCTCTGCAAAGGTTACTGGCAGATTCCCCTGGCCCCGGAGGCTATCCCCAAGTCGGCATTCGTCACCCCATTCGGCTTATATCAGTTTAGGGTAATGCCGTTTGGGATGAAGAATGCCCCAGCTACATTCCAGCGCTTGGTGGATAGGCTCCTGGATGGCTTCCAGAGTTTTGCTTGCGCCTACCTGGACGACATAGCGATCCACAGTGAGTCCTGGGAGGACCACTTAGCTCATGTGGGAATGGTTCTGGATCAGATCCGGGCTGCTGGCCTGACTCTGAAGCCAGAAAAATGCCACTTTGGTATGGCCGAGGTACAGTACCTGGGTCACCGGGTGGGGTGTGGAAAGCAGCGACCAGAGCCGGCCAAAATAGAAGCTGTCGCCAATTGGCCCACCCCCATCACTAAGACTCAGGTCCTAGCCTTCCTGGGCACGGCAGGGTACTATAGACGGTTCGTACCAGACTACAGCACACTTGCCAAACCCCTGACTGACTTGACCAAGAAGAACTTACCTCGACAGGTCCTGTGGTCTCCCCACTGTGAAACGGCTTTCCAGGCTCTCAAAAATGCTCTAATTAACGCTCCTGTCTTGGCGGCCCCAGCCCTTAACAAACGTTTTATCGTCCATACCGATGCTTCCATGTTCGGGCTGGGAGCCGTCCTCAGCCAAGTAGGCGAAGATGGAGGGGAGCATCCAGTTGCCTACATCAGCCGGAAGCTCCTGCCCCGCGAAGTCAGCTATGCAGCGGTCGAAAAGGAGTGTTTGGCTTTGGTGTGGGCATTAAAGAAATTGACTCCCTATTTATATGGTCAGGAGTTCACTCTGGTCACCGACCATAACCCGTTGGTGTGGCTGAACCGGGTCTCTGGAGATAACGGCAGGCTATTACGTTGGAGCTTATCGTTGCAAACCTTCAATTTCACCATTACTTACAGACCTGGGAAACAGAATGGCAACGCCGACGGGTTGTCCAGACAAACCGACCTCAGCCCCGCATAACCAGCGGTCTGGACAGCCTTAGTCTGCCCCGAAAAGGGGTCAGACCGTGTCTGCCAGAGTGTTCCACAGAAAGGGAGCAATGTTACAGAAGCATTAGTTATTTTGTTGTGAAAAGCTTATTTCCCAGCAGCAATGCCTGAACCAGCAAGCCAGCGCCTAAGAAGGGCTCCAAGAAAACCATAACAAGTTTCATTTCATAAAGAGTTAACTCTTTTTTTTCAGCTTTTAGAAACTATTGTCTAATCACCTCTGGAGCCAGACTGCTAATTGATAAGATGAACTTGTAAACTTGTTATCTTAAGTACTGTAATCCTATTGTGGCCTGTCAAAGGACAGTGCTCTCTATCTAAATGTGTGATGGGGGATTTTGTGCTTCCCCCCCTCTCCCCCTGGGAGTGCCCTGTGTGCATGTAACCTTAATAAAAAGCAGGCTGGGCATCCCAGTCCTGAGTTCTTGTTTTGACCCTCAATCGCAGCGTTGACTCGTTTTTGTGGGCAGAAGGGTATCCTAGCTGTACTGCAGCTAAGGGAGATTATTCTATATTTGCGAGACTCATATAGAATACTATGGAAAGCAGCTTCTCCCCTCTTTAGCAATAGGGATCCAGGCTACTAAGCGGTCCATCTCTCAGCGAGACTAAGGGTAACCGTAACAACAGCGTATAAGGGTGATGTCACAGCACAACGAGAATCTAACAGGGGAAGAGCTGAAAGTAATCCTCCGACTCCCACGACCACGCCGGCAAGGACAGGACGCTTTACAGACATGTTGTTGATGGAGGACAGCCCTTCGGGGTCCACCCTCAGAGAACGACTCGACCGACAGGTAGCGGACTACCTCACCTTAACTGCAGATCTCGACACTCTGAGGAGCGATGAACCCCTTGACTACTGGGTGTGCAGGCTTGACCTGTGGCCTGAGCTATCCCAATTTGCAATAGAACTTCTGGCCTGCCCCGCTTTAAGTGTCCTGTCAGAAAGGACCTTCAGTGCAGCAGGAGGTATTGTCACTGAGAAGAGAAGTCACCTAGGTCAAAAAAGTCTAGATTACCTCACCTTTATTAAGATGAATGAGGGATGGATCCCAAAGGGACTGACATTGGGCGATACATTTGAGTAAAAAAAGGCCTGATGAGATGAGCTGCCTTGGGCTAAAAATGGTCCACACGCTGCTGTATTTTATCTTCGAATGCCGGATGACTTGCGTGACCTTTCCGCCACCAACAAGGGTTCAAGCGGCAATGTTTTAGGGCACTTTCTATCTGGGAAACAAACATCAATTTTTCTGGCCGCTGCTACAGCAGCAGCTGCAACAATACCTAATTTTTCAGGCATGTGTACATGCCAAATTTTTCTGGCCTCTGGTGCTGCACTGTGGCTTCAAAAACCAAACAAAAAAAAAGGCACTTAACAGGGATTAAACTGATAGGAATAGTATTACTTAACACACCACTCCTATCTGGTGGCACATTAGACTGCACGCGCAGTGCCCCAAATTTGAAGTAGGAGGACCGACCAAGCATCTTTTTCCATCTCCCGGTTCCTAAAATCCATGCCATATACACATCCCCTGATAGGGGACACCGCAGTGGAAGGTACCCGGCCGAAATTTCTTTGCACAAAAGGCAATCCCCAACCTGTACTCGATTGTGCAAAAGGAAGTAACCTTACCATGGGTCCCAGACCGCACGTCTTGTAATTCTCTGTCTGGGAAATTATCTATCTATCAAATCTATCTATTTATCTATAAAAACTATCTATCTATCGTATCGATCAAATGTATCTATTGCATCTATTGATCTATCTATCTCGTGGCCGGATCGACCAAGCATCTTTTTCCATCTCCCGGTTCCTAAAATCCATGCCATATACACGTCCCCTGACAGGGGACGTAACAGGGATTAAAACTGATAAGAATAGTACTACTTAACACACCACTCATATCTGGTGGCACAGTAGATTGCACGTGCAGTGCCCCAAATTTGAAGTAGGAGGACCGACCAAGCATCTTTTTCCATCTCCCGGTTCCTAAAATCCATGCCATATACACGTCCCCTGATAGGGGACACTGCAGTGGAAGGTACCCAGCAGAAATTTCTTTGTACAAAAGGCAATCCCCAACCTGTACTCGATTGTGCAAAAGGAAGTAACCTTACCATGGTTCCCAGACCACACGTCTTGTCTGGGAAATTATATATCTATCAAATCTATCTATTTATCTATCAAATCTATCTATCTATCGTATCTATCAAATGTATCTATTGCATCTATTGATCTATCTATCTAATCTATGTATCTATCTATCAAATCTATCTATCTCGTGGCCGGACCAACCAAGCATCTTTTTCCATCTTCCGGTTCCTAAAATCCATGCCATATACACGTCCCCTGATAGGGGACGTAACAGGGATTAAACTGATAAGAATAGTACTACTTAACACACCACTCATATCTGGTGGCACAGTAGATTGCACGCGCAGTGCCCCAAATTTGAAGTAAGAGGACCGACCAAGCATCTTTTTCCATCTCCCGGTTCCTAAAATCGATGCCATATAGGGGACGTAACAGGGATTAAACTGAAAGGAATAGTACTACTTAACACACCTTATAATAACGCAGAGAGAGGCAACACAGAGAGAGGAGTCTGAAGAAGAGGAGTCAGAGGAGGAAGGTGGCTTTGAGGAGGTGGAAGACCAAACACAGCAGGCGCCCCAGGGGGCTTGTTGTCACCTTTCGGGGACCCTTGGTGTTGTACGTGGCTGGGTGGAGGAAGAGACCTTCAATGACATCAGTGAGGACAAGGAACGGGACATGGCTAGCTTGGTATCCAACCTTGTGCAAATGGGGAGTTTGCGGTTGTGCAAATGGACTGTTTGTGTTTGTTTGCGGTGCGTTAAACGGGGAGTTTGGTCTGTCACTGTGAAGCGGGCGTAAGCCGTACACTACCTGATCGATACAACAGCATACCTGATGTTTTAAAGCACGTTATTCCAAACAATTTAGGAATGTTAGGTGATTTATGCCCTTTATGGATTAAAACCAGACTCTGCATCAAGTATGTAATTTTCCGTGGGAGTTTTGCCATGGATCCCCCTCCAGCATGCCACAGTCCAGGTGTTAGTACCCTTGAAACAACTTTTCCATCATGTGGCCAGAAAGAGTCCCTGTTGGTTTTAAAGTTCGCCTGCCTATTGAAGTCTATGGCGGTTCGCCCGGTTCGCCGTTCGCGAACAGTTGTGGACGTTCGCCGTTCGCGAACGGAAAATTTTAAGTTTGCGACATCACTAGTTATAGACCGGAGAGAGGGAGGTGTATAATGTGTTATAGACAGGAGAGAGGGAGGTGTATAATGTGTTAGAGACAGGAGAGAGGGAGGTGTATAATGTGTTAGAGACAGGAGAGAGAGGGGTGTATAATGTGTTATAGACAGGAGAGAGGGAGGTGTATAATGTGTTATAGACAGGAGAGAGGGAAGTGTATAATGTGTTATAGACAGGAGAGAGGGGGGTGTATAATGTGTTATAGACAGGAGAGAGGGATGTGTATAATGTGTTATAGACAGGAGAAAGGGATGTGTATAATGTGTTATAGACAGGAGAGAGGGAGGTGTATAATGTGTTATAGACAGGAAAGAGGGAGGTGTATAATGTGTTATAGACAGGAGAGAGGGAGGTGTATAATATGTTATAGACAGGACAGAGGGAGGTGTATAATGTGTTATAGACAGGACAAAGGGAGGTGTATAATGTGTTATAGACAGGAGAGAGGGAGGTGTATAATGTGTTATAGACAGGAGAGAGGGAGGTGTATAATGTGTTAGAGACAGGAGAGAGTGAGGGGTATAATGTGTTATAGACAGGAGAGAGGGAGGTGTATAATGTGTTATAGACAGGACAGAGGGAGGTGTATAATGTGTTATAGACAGGAGAGAGGGATTTGTATAATGTGTTATAGATAGGAGAGAGGGATGTGTATAATGTGTTATAGACAGGAGAGAGGGAGGTGTATAATGTGTTATAGACAGGAGAGAGGGAGGTGTATAATGTGTTATAGACAGGAAAGAGGGAGGTGTATAATGTGTTATAGACAGGACAGAGGGAGGTGTATAATGTGTTATAGACAGGAGAGAGGGATGTGTATAATGTGTTATAGACAGGAGAGAGGGATGTGTATAATGTGTTATAGACAGGAGAGAGGGAGGTGTATAATGTGTTATAGACAGGAGAGAGGGAGGTGTATAATGTGTTATAGACAGGACAGAGGGAGGTGTATAATGTGTTATAGACAGGAGAGTGGGAGGTGTATAATGTGTTATAGACAGGAGAGAGGGAGGTATTTAATGTGTTATAGACAGGACAAATAGAACATGTAGATATAAAACAAGCTAATATAAAGGTACCAGGATACATCAGATATTACTGCTTTATTTCCTTGTGTTTTGTGCTTTGTTCAGTCCTTGCTCTGATGACGTCACATATAAGTTGTCACCAGAGATAAATCACACAATATCCCATGTGCGCTTTAGTGTAATACGGTGTTTGTCACTTGCAGACCCTGTATAGTAAGATAAACGGCTCTCAGGGACCTCACAGTAGTGAGCAGAAAGGAATTCTTTACACCATTGGGCCGTTAGTAATGCTGAGTATATAATAATAATTAGCCCTTGTATAAATTGTTATACATATTCCTGCAAAACTGCTGCCATATGGTGGACCAGAAAAATACATGTTCCTGAGCCTGCCTACCTGCTATTCATCAAAGGATAGTGAGAGACAGGACCGGCTCAAGATATTGTGGTGCCTGATATTTATGTATAATGTGTCGGTGCTCAAACTGGTTTCTCTTCTGTCTGTAGTTTTAGTCTATGACAAGGAATAAATATCCCCGGGAGCTATTGAGAGACTGTGATCTGATCTGATACAACATGTATCTAAACCAAACACCTTTGTCAGACTCCTGTGTTCTTAGAGCAGCTCCTACACTTAATATAAATTAGCCAAGCTCTGGCCTCACACACAAGTGCTGTTCATGGAACCATAAGATGGTGCTTTCCCTGTAAGCTCTAGTGTTTACATATAAGCAATACACTGATACAGACTTGTTGTTCCAGAGATACAGGGGCGTTGGCTAGCATGCCCGGGCTGGCGCTCTCACTAATCGCACAAATGCTGTAATTATACATGTGCAAGTCACTAAATGCTCCTAGTCTGGCATCTATAATCCTAATTAGGATTTTATTTACCCTGAGGAGGAAAGTTCTGCCATATGTAAGCATTAAGGCAGAGGATAAAATAATGTATATTTCATGATTGCATCTTACCCAGATACTCTTGTGGTACTTCACAGACCAAGAGGCAGCCATTACTCGATCACTGTGCCGCACTAAAAATCTTCCTTGGGGCAGCAAATGGCTTGTTCATACCTCAAGAGAAAACAGATATTTATGTGCTACATTATCAATAACCCCCATAAACCCCTTCCCCCCTCTCTATCACACACAAACAAACAAACACACATATAAAAAGATAATGTTAGGCGAATTGCCTAAAATGCACATAAGGGTTAAAGCCCTGCAGATTGAGTGGGAGACGGGCGTATTTTGGCCTAGGCAAACAAGGCATTTACCTAGGGTGGCAGATTGGGAGGGAGCAGAACTTTTTTTTCTGGCTATATTTGTAAGAAGGTTACAGTTATTTTAGAATTATTATATAGGTGTATAATAGGATATTTTTCCCAAAGAGCTTACATTCTAAGGGGTTATAATAAGAGACTGTCCATGGACAATTTATGGGTAGTTCTGAACCTATTTTTTATTCAGCTAGTTATTGCCTTTAGTTCTGTTGGCTTTTAACACATAGGGGCCAATTTATTAATGTGCGAGCGGACATGATACAATGTAGCGTATCATGTCCACTGCACATCGATAAATGCCGACAGCATACGCTGTCAGCATTTATCATTACACAAGCAGTTCTTGTAAACTGCTTGTGCAATAGCGCCCCCTGCAGATTCACGGCCAATTGGCTGCTAGTAGAGGGTGTCAATCAGCCCGATCGTATAGGATCGGGCGGACAAGTTATGGATGGAGCAGCGGTCATAAGACTGCGGCTTCATAACTGCTGTTTCTGGCTCATGCGGAAACTCATTCGGAGCTTGATAGTTCGGCCCCATAATATTGTGTTTGGGGAAGTATTGTTTTAAGAAATCTGCATTTGTTTGTTTTTTTCTCAATATATATTGCAGCAATAGATAGATTTGTGCGCGTGTTGATATATATAACTCTGTGTGTGTATGTGTCTGTTACTGGGACATTTATTTTGGAAATGCCATATTAAAAAAATCACATTACTTATTCACATTACTCCCTGACTAAAACATATTATGGCTAAAAAAGGCATAAAACTTTCGGCGGGCAGCAGAATTTTGAGTGCCTAGGGCAGCACAAAACCCAAATATGCCTATGGTGGGAGATGTGTGTGTGCGACAATGTTGTTGTTATCTAGGAGGGGTTAGGGTTACCTTTTTAAGAGCTTAAGAGGAAGTCCAAGCTTTCACATGGAGTGCTCCAGGAGAGTCTGCATTCCTCCAAAAGATTACATGGAGTCACCAGAGAAGCCTGTTGAAAGAGAAGAAGTTGAGGAGAGTGATGCAGAGGATTGGTTTGCCCTTCACCGGATGCGGTGGGTTGCCCTCCCTTTCCCCTTCCCCTGTTAGGGTCAGTGAGGGAGGTCGTTCTTCCCTTATCCTGGACTCCTCTGATCCGGCGCCACATGAAGTCGCCGGGCCGATGGGTGATTGGATCCTTGTGAGGTTTCCAGCCTCAAGGGTGATTTAGGCCCTGAGTTTAGTGCGGTTCCACCTCTAGTCCATCCCCCTCCTTTCATCGTCCTTCCCGCTCTTGTGTCAGTGCCCTTAACCCCTTATCAGTGGCGTTCTAAGTGGGAGCATTGGGTCCTCACCTGGGATGGTGGTGGTCTTGTCCAGGGAATTCCTTTCTGTGGCTGTGTCTCTGCTTCAGTCCCTTGCTGTGGTCTTGTCCTGTTCTCCCAGCATGGCCGTCCAGTCTTCCAGTCAGTCAGCAGCAGGTCACATTGGTGCAGCGGCTTCCTCTGCGTTAGATCCTCTGGTAGCAACTTCTGGTTCGGCCCTCACTTCCAGTCCTGGCGCTTCTGGTAACCTCATTTCTGAAAGAGACAGTCAACGACCAGGTGCAAAGAGGAGTGCATTGGGTTCCCCCCGTGGTTCCACAGGTAAGAAGGGGAAACTTCAGAGAGTGATAAATCGCTAGGTTTAGTGTCAAGAGGGCAAAAACATATGTATCGCATGTTTAAGTGGTTGGCGGATGAAAGTGAGGCATCCGGTATGGGGTCACAGTGACCCATAGAGCTTGAGACTTCAAACATACCACCGAGGGCACCTCAACCCCAGGTCGTCCCCAGCAGTACCTGTCCCCCCGCTAGTTGTAGGGTGGTAGTGCAAGGCAACACCTATTCATTTGTGTCATATAATCTTTACGACCACCTTAACTCAAAGATGGTAAATCTCATTCAGGATGGCAAGTATATTTGAGCTATCAGTTGAAGCGTATAGACGGAAATAAATGCCAGACGACGGGACAGGGCTTAAGTAGGTAAAGAGGCATGAAGCTTACAAGGAGTGGCATAAATGGTTCTGTGTCTTCTCCTCCTGTTATCTGCAGAAGAGGCCTGACCAGGCATTAGCCGTACTGAAATACATGGACAACATAGATCTCATTCAATTGCAATATCATGAAGGAGCTTGAAAAGAATACGATGTGGCCTTCAGGAGAAATATGGTGAGTAACCCTCTTCTGGACTTCGGGGTAGTGGAGATGCAGCTGTGGGCATGCTTGGGAACAGAGCGGGTGATGTGGCACAGCACTCTGATGGCAGCCCAAGCACCAGGTAGCCCATCTCCTCGTTTTCTAATGTGAGCTTCGGAGGTCTGCTGGAAGTTTCAAGACAGGCAGTGCACACTGGAGGTGTCATGCTCCTTTTGGCACGTCCGCCGTAGATGCAGGGGTAATCATCCCGCCACGGACTTTGTTAAGAAAGTTGAGAGACAGGACAATCCCAGCCAAAAGAGTGCTACTGCAGGTAAGGGCAGAAATCCCACTGAGGGTGGCCACAATCTAGCCATGGTTAGCTTTGTATCCTAACAGGCATGCTGTGTCCTTGCTTATGGGCAGCTTGCAGCAGGGGTGTGTAATTCCAGTCTTGGGCAAAGTATTTGGCTCACAGGTTTATAGAAATTTGACATCTGCATACCAGTTCCCTGATGCAGTCTGAAGAGATCACCTTGGGAAGGATGGCTGGCTCCTTTCGTGAAGTGCCAATTCCAGGGTTGGTTATTTCACCATTGGGGGTGTTGCCAAAAAAAAGCCCGGGGAAGTTTCAGCTGATCCAACATCTCTCTTTTCCCAAAGGTAAGTCGGTTAATGATGCTATTCCCACAGTACATAACCAGTCCATTGATGAAGCGCTACAAGTTGTGCGGACTGCGGGACGTGGTGCATTATTGGCAAAACTGGATGTGGAATCTTTATTTCGACTCCTTCCCGTACACTCCTCTTCATTCTATTTGATGGGTTGTTGGTTTGATGGGACCTACTATGTGGGCTGTTCTTTTTCTTGTAACCTACTTTGAAGCATTTAGCACGATTCTTCCTTGGGCTGTTGACAAACTGGCGGGGGAAGATAGAATCTCCCATTACTTGGACAACTTCTTATTGGTAGACAAGCCAGATTCCAGGGATTGTGAGCTGTTGATTCATACTATGAGGATGATGCTATCCAAATTCGGGTCCCTCTGGCTGAGGACAAGACAGAGGGTCCATGCACCTGCATCACATTCTTGGGAATTGAGATTGACTCCATTTCCATGCAGTGCAGACTTCCTTTGGACAAGATACAGAAAATGCTATTCGAAGTCTGTCAGATTGCTTCCACCACATCCTGCACACAAGAGTTGCAATCTCTTTTGGGATTGTTGAATTTTACAGGGAGGGTTGTTTCAATGGGCAGAATTTTTCTCAAACGTAAGATTCCTATTGGCTGATTTTAATCAGTCAATAGCAAGAAAGTATTTAATCTTAAATTCTAATCTTCCAATAGAAAAGGACAAGTATAATTTAAAATTAAATATTTTCTTGCTATTGGCTGATTAAAATCAGCTAATAGGGACTGACTGATTTAAAAACAGCCAATAGGGATGAAGAGGTACCCCTATATAAAGGGGTTCCGTGCTCCCGAAAATTCAGTGTGCAACGGTGACCGCAAGAAGACCAGGGCTCGAGGAAGAGAGCAGATGAAAATAAGGTACAGAGCAGAGGTGTCGAAAGAGGCCACTGAAGTCTGCTTTTGGGAAGATGGGAGCAAGGATGAAAAGGGCCCCAATGTGGAAGAAGATTGCAGAGTGAAGGCAGCGGAAGAGGGTGCCAAAGTCCGCCACCACCACTGTGAAGATGGGCCCCTGGCACTGGGATGAAGAGGGCCCAACGTTGGATCAAGAGGAGCCAGATTTTTAATCGGTGAGTACAAACTTTAGGTTTAGTTAAAGGGACGGTATACACCAATTTTTATTTAACTGCATGTAATAGACAATACTATAAAGAATAATATGCACAGATACTGATCTAAAAATCCAGTATAAAACTGTATAAAAACTAAGAAGCTCCCTGTTTAGCACTGTTGAAAAGGTTATCTGAAACACTCACTGCAAGTGGTTCTATAGCAAAAAAGCAGATACTCCCCCTCCCCCTTCCTCTGCATATGAAACCATAATTTATGTAACTCCATGAGCTAGTGACGTATGGGATATACAATCCTACCAGGAGGGGCAAAGTTTCCCAAAACCTCAAAATGCCTATAAATACACCCCTCACCACACCCACAATTCAGTTTAACGAATAGCCAAGAAGTGGGGTGATAGAAAAGGAGTAAAAAGCATCAACAATGGAACTGGAAATATAATTGTGCTTTATACAAAAAAAATCATAACCACCACAAAAAAGGGTGGGCCTCATGGACTTTTGCTAATATGAAAGAAATTAATTTATCAGGTAAGTTCTTACATAAATTATGTTTTCTTTCATGTAATTGGCAAGAGTCCATGAGCTAGTGACGTATGGGATAGCAATGCCCAAGATGTGGAACTCCACGCAAGAGTCACTAAGAGAGGGAGGGACAAAATAAAAACAGACATTCTGCTGCAAAAATAAATCCACAACCCAAATATAAGTTTATTCTCAAAAAAGAAAAAGAAAAACTTAAATAAAAAGCAGAAGAATCAAACTGAAACAGCTGCCTGAAGAACTTTCCTACCAAAAACTGCTTCCGAATAAGCAAACACATAAAAATGGTAGAATGTAGTAAATGTATCCAAAGAAAACCAAGTCGCTGCTTTGCAAATCTGATCAACTGAAGCTTCATTCTTAAAAGCCCAAGAAGTGGAAACTGATCTAGTAGAATGAGCTGTAATTCTCTGAGGCGGGGCCTGACCCGACTCCAAATAAGCCTGATGAATCAAAAGCTTTAACCACGATGCCAAAGAAACGGCAAAAGCCTTCTGACCTTTCCTGGAACCAGAAAAGATAACAAATAGACTAAAAGTCTTCCTGAAATCTGTAGTGGCTTCAACATAATATTTCAGACCTCTCACCACATCCAAAGAATGTAAAGATCTCTCCAAAGAATTCTTAGGATTAGGACACAAAGAAGGGACAACAATTTCTCTAATAATGTTGTCAGAATTCACAACCTTAGGTAAGAATTTAAATGAAGTCCGCAAAACTGCCTTATCCTGATGAAAAATCAGAAAAGGAGATTCACAAGAGAGCGGATAATTCAGAAACTCTTCTAGCAGAAGAGATGGCCAAAAGGAACAACACGTTCCAAGAAAGTAGTTTAATCTCCAAAGAATGCATAGGCTCAAACGGAGGAGCCTGTAAAGCCTTCAAAACCAAATTAAGACTCCAAGGAGGAGAGATTGATTTAATGGCAGGCTTAATACGAACTAAAGCCTGTACAAAACAATGAATATCAGGGAGTTTAGCAATTCTTCTGTGGAATAAAACAGAAAGAGCAGAGCTTTGTCCTTTTAAGGAACTGTCAGGGTGCCAGGAATCAGACTGAGATGAGAAGTGCAAAAAAGATCACACCTTTATTAATAGCAAAAAATAATAAAAAGTCCACAAGTCAAATAACAAGCCAGGAGTCAAAACCAGAGCTGGTAGTCAGACAAGTCGAGTCAGGAGCTAAAGCGAGTAGTCAGACGAGCCGGAATCAGGAACAAGGAAAACAGCAGAGTCAGGAACAAGCCAGGGATCAGGAACCAGGAGGGACGTCAGGCAGCCAGGTAATACACAGGAGCTCTCACAAACAGGTCTGAGACTACGCAAGGGCAAAGCATACTGAACAGAGGCCCTTTAAATAATAAGTGATGACATCACAATTCTAAATCTGCATCCTGTCTCACATGGATGATGTAAACCAGTCTGGCTATAAAAGGAAGTACAGGAAGTGAGCAGCATCTCCCAGAATGCACCAAAGTCAGCAAGAGAGGTGAGAAAAATGGCTGCCAGCAGCACATGGCAAACAAGTCAGGAAAAAACCCTGACAGGAACTTGCAGACAAACCCTTTATCCAAACCATCCTGAAGAAACTGTAAAATTCTAGGAATTCTAAAAGAATGCCAAGAGAATTTATAAGAAGAACACCATGAAATGTAAGTCTTCCAAACTCGATAGTAAATCTTTCTAGAAACAGATTTACGAGCCTGCAACATAGTGTTAATAACTGACGCCTAGATTTAGAGTTCTGCGTTAGCCGTCAAAACCAGCGTTAAGGGCTCCTACTGGTATTTAGAGTCTTGTAGGTAAGGGTCTAACGCTCACTTTCCAGCCGCGACTTTTCCATACCGCAGATCCCCTTACGTCAATTGCGTATCCTATCTTTTCAATGGGATCTTTCTAACGCTGGTATTTAGAGTCTTGGCTGAAGTGAGCGTTAGAACTCTAACGACAAAACTCCAGCCGCAGAAAAAAGTCAGGAGTTAAGAGCTTTATGGGCTAACGCCGGTTCATAAAGCTCTTAACTACTGTGCTCTAAAGTACACTAACACCCATAAACTACCTATGTACCCCTAAATCGAGATCCCCCCACATCGCCGCCACTCTAATAATTTTTTTTAACCCCTAATCTGCCGACCGCACACCGCCGCAACCTACATTATCCCTATGTACCCCTAATCTGCTGCCCCTAACATCGCCAACACCTACATAATATTTATTAACCCCTAATCTGCCCCCCCCCACATCGCCGCTACCTTACCTACTCTTATTAACCCCTAATCTGCCGACTGGACCTCGCCGCTACTCTAATAAATGTATTAACTCCTAAAGCTAAGTCTAACCCTAACACTACCACCCCTCTAAATTAAAAATAATTTAAATCTAACTAAATAAATTTCTTATTAAATAAATTAATCCTATTTAAAGCTAAATACTTACCTGTAAAATAAACCCTAATATAGCTACAATATAACAAATAATTATATTGTAGCTATTTTAGGATTTATTTTTATTTTACAGGCAACTTTGTATTTATTTTAACTCTGTACAATAGCTGTTAAATAGTTAATAACTATTTAATAGCTACCTAGTTAAAATAAGTACAAAATTACCTGGAAAATAAATCCTAACCTAAGTTACAATTAAACCTAACTCTACACTATCAATAAATTAATTAACTAAACTACCTACAATTATCTACAATTAAATCAACTAAACTAAATTACAAAAAATAAAAAGATTACAAGAATTTTAAACTAATTACACCTACTCTAAGCCCCCTAAAAAAATAGCAAAGCCCCCCCAAAATAAAAAAATGCCCTATCCTATTCTAAAATAAAAAGTTAACAGCTCTTTTACCTTACCAGCCCTTAAAAGGGCCTTTTGCGGGGCATGCCCCAAAGAAAACAGCTCTTTTGCATTTAAAAAAAACATACAATACCCCCCCAACATTACAACCCACCACCCACATACCCCTAATCTAACCCAAACACCCCTTAAAAAAACCTAACACTAAGCCCCTGAAGGGATAGAATCCTATCAGCCAATTGGAATTCGAGGGACGCCATCTTGGATGACGTCACTTAAAGGAACCTTCATTCGTCGGGAGTCGCCGGGAAGAAGAGGATGGATCCGCGTCGGCTGCTTCAAGATGGTCCCGCTCCGCGCCGGATGGATGAAGATAGAAGACGCCGCCTGGATGAACATGTCTACCAGTCCGGATGTCCTCTTCTTGCCGGATAGGATGAAGATTTCGGACCCTCTTCTGGACCTCTTCTTGCCGGATAGGATGAAGACTTCGGACCCTCTTCTTGACAGATCGGTGATACCCGGCGTGGTGAAGATAAGGTAGGGAGATCTTCAGGGGCTTAGTGTTAGGTTTTTTAAGGGGTGTTTGGGTTAGATTAGGCGTATGTGGGTGGTGGGTTGTAATGTTGGGGGTGGGTATTGTATGTTTTTTTAAAATGCAAAAGAGCTGTTTTCTTTGGGGCATGCCCCGCAAAAGGCCCTTTTAAGGGCTGGTAAGGTAAAAGAGCTGTTAACTTTTTATTTTAGAATAGGGTAGGGCATTTTTTTATTTTGGGGTGCTTTGTTATTTTTTTAGGTGTAATTAGTTTCAAATTCTTGTAATCCTTTTTTATTTTTTTGTAATTTAGGGTTTGTTTTTTTTGTAATTTAGTTTAGTTGATTTAATTATAGATAATTGTAGGTAGTTTAGTTAATTAATTTATTGATAGTGTAGTGTTAGGTTTAATTGTAACTTAGGTTAGGATTTATTTTCCAGGTAATTTTGTACTTATTTTAACTAGGTAGCTATTAAATAGTTATTAACTATTTAATAGCTATTGTACCTAGTTAAAATAAATACAAAGTTGCCTGTAAAATAAATATAAATGCTAAAATAGCTACAATATAATTATTTGTTATATTGTAGCTATGTTAGGGTTTATTTTACAGGTAAGTATTTAGCTTTAAATAGGATTAATTTATTTAATAAGATTTATTTTATTTCGTTAGATTTAAATTAAATTTAACTTAGGGGGGTGTTAGTGTTAGGGTTAGACTTAGCTTTAGGGGTTAATACATTTATTAGAGTAGCGGCGAGGTCTGATCGGCAGATTAGGGGTTAATACTTGAAGTTAGGTGTCGGCGATGTTAGGGAGGGCAAGTTAGGGGTTAATACTATTTATTATAGGGTTTTTGAGTCAGGAGTGAGGTGGTTTAGGGGTTAATACATTTATTATAGTGGCGGCGAGGTCCGGTCGGAAGATTAGGGGTTAATAAGTGTAGTTAGGTAGCGGCGACGTTGGGGGGGCAGATTAGGGGTTAATAAATACAATATAGGTGTCGGCGATGTTAGGGGCAGCAGATTAGGGGTACATAGCTATAATGTAGGTTGCGGCGGTGTACGGAGCGGCAGATTAGGGGTTAATAATAATATGTAGGGGTCAGCGATAGTGGGGACGGCAGATTAGGGGTTAATAAGTGTAAGGTTATGGGTGTTTAGACTCGGGGTTCATGTTAGGGTGTTAGGTGCAGACTTAGGAAGTGTTTCCCCATAGGAAACAATGGGGCTGCGTTAGGAGCTGAACGCTGCTTTTTTGCAGGTGTTAGGTTTTTTTTCTGCTCAAACTGCCCCATTGTTTCCTATGGGGATATCGTGCACGAGCACGTTTTTGAAGCTGGCCGCGTCCGTAAGCAACGCTGGTATTTAGAGTTGCAGTGGCGGTAAATTATGCTCTACGCTCCCTTTTTGGAGCCTAACGCAGCCCTTCAGAGAACTCTAAATACCAGCGTTGTTTAAAAGGTGTGGGGGGAAAAAAACACGCGTAGCTAACGCACCCTTCTAACGCAAAACTCTAAATCTAGGTGATTGTCAGAGAAGCCTCTATGACTAAGCACTAAAGCTTTCAATTTCCATACCTTCAAATTTAATGATTTGAGATCCTGATGGAAAAACGGACCTTGAGATAGAAGGTCTGGCTTTAATGGAAGTAGCCAAGGTTGGCAACTGGACATCCGAACAAAATCCACATACCAGAAAGATAAAGCAATCTAGACTTAGAAGTCATATTAGCATTCCAAGATTTGAGCCACAAAGCTCTTCTAGCTAAAATAGCTAAATACATATATCCAACATCAATTTTGATGATATCAAAAATGTCATCACAAATGAAATTATTAGCATGTTGAATCAACTTAACAATGCTAGACAAATCATGATCTGATACTTGTTGCACTAAAGTTTCCAACCAAAATGTTGAAGCAGCTTCAATATCTGCCAAAGAAATTGCAGGAAGATGACTTGAATATATATAAGCCTTCCTTAGATAAGATTCAAGTTTCCTATCTTAAGGATCTTCAAAAGAAGTACTATCTTCCGTAGGAATAGTAGTACGTTTAGCAAGAGTAGAGATAGCCCCATCAACTTTGGGGATCTTTTTCCAAAACTCCAATCTAATTGCTGGCAAAGGATACATTTTTTTAAACCGTGAAGAAGGAATAAAAGAAGTACCAGGCCTATTCCATTCCTTAGAAATCATATCAGAAATAGCATCAGGAACTGGAAAAACCTCTGGAATAACCACAGGAGGTTTATAAACAGAATTTAAATGTTTACTATTTTTAATATCAAGAGGACTAGTTTCCTCCATATCTAATGTAATCAAAACTTCTTTTAATAAAGAACGAATATACTCCATTTGAAATAAATAAGAGGATTTGTCAGTGTCAATATCTGAGGCAAGATCATCTGAATCAGATAGATCCTCATCAGAGAAGGATAAATCAGTAAGTTGTCGGTCATTTGAAATTTCATCAACTCTGAGAAGTTTTAAAAGACCTTTTACGTTTATTAGAAGGTGGGATGGCAGACAAAGCCTTCTGAATAAATTCAGAAATAAATTCTTTTAAATTTACAGGTATATTTTGTGCATTAGGTGTTGAGGGAACAGCAACAGGTAATTAACTACTACTGATGGATACATTTTCTGCATGTAAAAATTTATCATGACAGCTATTGAAAACCAAAGCTGGAGGTATAATCCCCAGTAGTTTACAACAAATGCACTTCGCTTTGGTAGAACTGTTATCAGGCAGCTGGCATCCAACAGAGAATTCGGAGACAGGATCAGATTGAGACATCTTGCAAACGTAAAAGAAAAAAAACAACATATAAAGCTTAATGATCAATTTCCTTATATGGCAATTTCAGGAATGGGGAAAAAATGCAAATAGCATAGCCCTGTGACATAGAAAAAGGCAAGAGGCAAATAGGAATGGGGTCTCCCGGCTTCGTTGAGGACTTTTCCTGGCTTCGTTGATGATGGATGTCCGGTCTTCAAAACTGTAAGTGGATCTTCAGGGGTTAGTGTTAGGTTTTTTTAAGGGTGTATTGGGTGGGTTTCAGTTTTAGATTAGGGTTTGGGCAGCAATAGAGCTAAATGCTCTTTTAAGGGCAATGCCCATCCAAATGCCCTTTTCAGGGCAAAGGGGGGCTTAGTTTTTTTTAGTTAGGGTTTTATTTGGGGGGTTGGTTGTGTGGGTTTTACTGTTGGGGGGGATGTTTGCATTTCTTTTTCAGGTAAAAGAGCTAATTTCTTTGGGGCAATGCCCCGCAAAAGGCCCTTTTAAGGGCTACTGGTAGTTTAGTTTAGGCTAGGGTTTTTTTATTTTGGGGGGCTTTTTTATTTTTATTTTTTTTATTTTTTTAAATAATTTTTATTGAGGTGTATTTAAAGGCATACATTGATCATAAAGATAGGTTCTTGCATTGCATGTCACATACAGTAAGGTTTCAGTGTTACAAGAGGGATAAGATAAACATAAAGGAAACGTAAAGATAACAATTTACATATCATGCAAACATGAGATACTTAGGATGCCAAACATTTAGAAGCCTTCTGAATAATACCATAGGCCACTCTTGGACCATCACAAACATTAAGATGAAAGAAGGCATTTGCAAACAAAGGAGATCACTTATGGTTAGTAAACCTCGATTTTATATCATTTTATCACATGCTTATGTGAATAGTGTGCATGTTAGGTTAAATGTTATAGGGATAATATTGAGAGGATAAAATCCTTTATTTGAAAACAAGAAGGGAGTATAAGACACAAAAGTATAATTAGGGTGCGGCATAGAAAAGATAAACCGCGTAGTTAGCCCCCCTAAGGTAGGAGGTTTATTATAGACGGGAGGTGGTAAGGTAAGTGTTGTAAATAGGATATGTAGCCTAGGAGCTAAAAGGCTCATTATGGGTTAAGGAGGAGATAAATAAATAAGTGCGATAGGCAGCAGATAATAGGTAGAAATGTTTTAGTGTCCCAGGGTAATATAGTTTTATATATAGTTACTTAAACATGTTGGTTTGCCAGGGCGAAATAGAGGTGAGCTAGTTATAAAGTAAGCTGATGGTATATCCGACTTAGGATAATGAAGATAGTGAATAGTAATAAGGATATGTCTCAGCATATAAGGAGATCCAGGAACTATATAAACATTTAATACCAGCTAGTAGAGTCTGTAATGTGAGTGTATATATCAAGCTGAAATAGGGGGGGATCAATTATATTTGAGGATAGAACTTGATGGGGCAGACTGGACTTGGGATTATGAAATTATATGAAGGTGGGGGCTTTTGAATGCCGGCTAATCAGACATGGAATGGGTTGGTATGAGAGAAGGGCTGATTGCATATTGGGCAAATGCAAAACTCAGCAGGCTGAAGCCCATGAGATCTTGATGAATGAGGTTGACGAACATTATGCAACTCAATTCTGGTACTGTTTGGAGGGAGACTATACAAGATGCAGGTCCAGCCTGCGTTAGTAAGCATGTTAGAGACTTGGATGAGAGGATACATATGGTGTTGTAAGGTGTTGGTGGTAAACAAAAATCTGGAGCTGTCTGCAAGGGCAAATATATGTATCTAATGGTGAGTATTGGTGTTTCCCTACTATCTACTTGGTCCCCCATCAAAACACGTTACCTATCGTGTCTATAAATGTAGGAATGAGGTGGCTCAGATATCTCGGCCGCAGACATCTAAGCCCTAGAAATATTCAGGATAGTGTGGGACAGCATATTACATTTTATTTACTATATAGGTTGTGTAAGGGAGTAGATATATATGTAGAGATGAGATCAATAAGTGATTAGCTGGATCCTTGCTGGCACCTTGATATACTTTCTGTCGGGCTAAAGAGATGGCCTCCAGAAGGGGCATTAATTGGATAACCCAGCCCGCACAAAATAAACATATTACAGCACGCTTGAAAAAGGAGAGAGACCCTTCAGATAATATAGAAAAAAGTCACATTAGGTGTGTGTCCCACTATTGTCAATAACGTTGTCATATTAGCATATAAATAGTAAAAATATAGAGAACACAAGTATAAGGATTTTTAGGGTATAGGCAGACAGGGAACGGCAACAAATTCTGTGCTACCTTACTCTTAACTACTAATATGTGGCACACAAACATAGTCTTTAACCCAATGAGCTATAATGCTATGAGACTAACAATAGTTTCAGTGCAGCCTATCGTTATATGCAGATCATTTGGTAACTTAGGTTATCTTATTAGATTGACTGCTACAAACAGTGTGAATTAAGCAGACCCAGTTTGTGCCTAATTGCAGCAACCCTTAACTCTGCTATAAATAAGTGCTGATGCCAGGATTGTAGATAACACAAGTGTAAGAATATGTCCCCATAGAGAGCTAGTCTGCTTCATATTGTAGAAACGTGTGTCTCTTCTTTTGTAAGTTCACCCTACCGTTACCTTTATAGAACTTTTAAAACATTCAACTTAGGTGCAAAATGAACTGATGTATCACATACACAATCAAAAGTCTAGCAGCAAGAGGGTATAAAAAGTCTCTCCAGAAATGGCCTGCTGCCAACGGCTTTATGGGACGGTTGCAGTCCAGATATGAGATGTTAAGGACACTGATAGAAAGTCCTATCTCTTCCTAATACGTACCTTTTCTAGGGCCACAGGGAGCACGCTGTGTCTTGAGATAGTCCGGAGTGCCACCGGGGTCCCAGCTGGCAAGGTAACCGCTGAGGCGTAAGGGAGAACATGTGAATTCGTCGTTATCACTTCGGGATGTGCGCTGTGCAACTCTAGGGTCCTGCAATTATTCACATGTGTCTGTATCGCCTGTGGGTACAAGTCAGCATGCCTAAGCGCTGTATTCGTGATCGCGCCATCTGGAGGTATAGCCTCTGAGGGTGTTGGTTGTCTAACCTTACTGGGCTTGTCCTCGGAGTCTCTCCAAATCAGGTGAGCCGCTGTAGATCCGCACTCCACTCCCAGACTCTTGTGTCTAGAAGATGAGGGACGCCGGGGCCCCGAAGCGTCGTACCCTCCGATAGTGGTCATGTAATTGGGTGTGTGGTCAGCATGGCCCACGAGCGTGACATCTACCCGCTGAGGCACCAGGATGGTTAGGCTTTCAAACGCACGGCAACACCCGTCGATAAAAGTATTAATGTCTTCCATAATTTGCTCCGCTGTCTTCATATTTAGAGGTAGTCGAGGGCGCTGGGCTTGAGGATAATACTAAAGTGATGGGCTCAAAATGGCCGACCCCAGATCCGCTTGGTAATGAAAAATGCCCCAAAATCGTGAAATTCAGGCAGTTTAGTGAAGCTCTCAAAAGGATTAATTATGCAAGTTATTTGTGCCAGTCAGTCTTGATGGAGGACCAAAGATTTAGGCTGGAACAGTCTTTAACAGCGTTATTTACAAATGTTATAGCCGGAGCTCCTGAAATGTGCGACTGTGCTGTTTGCCAGTTGGCTCCGCCCCCTGCTTTTTTTTATTTTGATAGGGCTATTAGATTAGGTGTAATTAGTTTAAATATCTTGTAATTTGTTTTTTTATTTTGTGTAATTTAGTTAATTGTATTTAATTTAGGTAATTTATTAGTGTAAGGTTAGGTGTTAGTGTAACTTAGGTTCGGTTTTATTTTACAGGTAAATTGTTATTTATTTTAGCTAGATAGTTATTAAATAGTTAGAATAGTTACTAAAGAGTTATTAACCTAGTTAAAATAAATACAAACTTGCCTGTAAAATAAAAATAAACCCTAAGCTAGATACAATGTAACTATTAGTTATATTGTAGCTAGCTTAGGGTTTATTTTACAGGTAAGTATTTAGTTTTAAAAAGGAATTATTTCGGTAATGATAGTAGGTTTTCTTTAGATTTATTTTGATTATATTTAAGTTAGGGGGTGTTAGGGTTTGACTTAGGTTTAGGGGTTAGTACATTTAGTATAGTGGCGGAGACGTTGGGGGCGGCAGATTAGGGGTTAATAAATGTAGGTAGGTGGTGGCGATGTTAGGGGTGGCAGATTAGGGGTTAATAATATTTAACTAATGTTTGTGATGCAGGAGTGCAGCGGTTTAGGGGTTAATGTTTATTTTAGTGGCGGCGATGTCCGTAGCGGCTGATTAGGGGTTAATAAGTATAATGTAGGTGTCGGTGATGTTGGGGGCGGCAGATTAGGGGTTAAGTGTAAGATTAGGGGTGTTTAGACTCTGGGTTTATGTTAGGGTGTTAGGTGTAGACATAAAATGTGTTTCCCCATAGGAATCAATGGGGCTGCGTTACTGAGCTTTTACGCTGCTTTATTGCAGGTGTTAGACTTTTTTCTTAGCAGGCTCTCCCCATTGATGTCTATGGGGAAATTGTGCACGAGCACGTAAAACCAGCTCACCGCTGACTTAAGCAGCGCTGGTATTGGAGTGCGGTGTGGAGCACGATTTTGCTCTATGCTCGATTCTTGCCTAATAACGCAGGCTTTCTGAAAACCTGTAATACCAGCGCTGTAGGTAAGTGAGCGGTGACAATAATGTGCAAGTTAGCAACGAGCAGCTCTTACCGCAAAACTCGTAATCTAGCCCATTGTTTGAATTGGTATGACACAAAAAAGTGGATAAAAAAAGCCAAATCTGACACATTCCACGCAAAACTCCAAAAATGGACTGGACAAAATTATTCGCACTTTCTCAAAATTGTAAGAAATAATTACATTCTAAGTTTGTGATGCTCCTGTAATTTGTAATTAAATTCGCCAGTATCAATTAACAAGTGCTGACAATATAGAAATTACACCGGCAACCAGTTGAAATGGTGAAAAATGTACTCAACCTTTCTGTTTTGTGTCCTCTGTGTGCCACATTGAGCATGGAGAAGAGAAAGAGCAGCAAATAATCGTCTGAGGATTTGAGAACAAAAATTGTGGGACAATCTCAAGGTTACAAGTCCATCTACAGAGATCTTAATGTTCCTGTGTCCATTGTGCGCAATACTGTCAAGAAGTTTACAGCCCATGGCACTGTAGCTAAACTCCCTGGATGTGGATGAAAGAGAAAAATGTATCAAAAGATTGCAACGAAGGATTGTTTGAATGGTGGATAAAGAACCTCAATCAACTTCCAGACAAATTCAAGCTGACCTTCAGGTACAGGGTACAAATATGTCAGCTTGCACTATACATTGCCATCTGAATGAAAATGGACGCTATAGTAGGAGACCCAGGAGGACCCCACTGCTAACACAGAAACGTAAAAAGCCAGATTGGAGTTTGCCAAAACTTACCTGAGGAAGCCATTGGGAGAATGTGCTGTGGACAGACGAAACTAAATTACAGCTTTTTGGTAAAGCCCATAATTCTACTGGTTTCAGAAACATAAATGAGACTTTTAAAGGAAAGAATACAGTCCCTACAGTCAAACATGGTGGAGGTTCACTGATGTTTTGGGGTTGCTTTGCTGCTTCAGGCACTGGATGTCTTGACTGTGTGCATGGCCTTATGAAATCTGAAGACTACCAAATAATTCTGTAGTGCAATGTAGGGCCCAGTGTCAGAAAGTTGGGTCTCAGTCAAAGCACACGTCAAAAAGCACCCAGACATGGTTTAACACAAAGCGTTGGAGAGTACCGAACTGGCCAGCAATGAATCCAGAACTCAATCCCATAGAACACCTGTGAAGAGATCTCAAAACAGCAGTTGTGAAAAGGAACCCTTCCAAAAGGAGACCTGGAGCAGTTGGCGAAAGAAGAGTGGTCCAAAATTCCAGTAGAGGTGTAAGAAACTCATTGATGGTTATAGGAAGCAATTTTTTCCAAGGAGTGTGCTACCAAATATTAAATTGATGGTGACAATAATTTTGTCCAGTCCATTTTTTGAGTTTTGTGTGGAATGTGTCAGGTTTGTCTTTTTTTTCTCCACTTTTTTATGTCATACCAATACAAACAAAATAATTAAACACGAGAATGCCTAAACATTTGTAATTGCAACAATTTTCTGGGCGAAGTGCTGCATTATTTGACAGAAATGCAGGGATGCCAGTATTTTTGGCATGACTGTATATATATATATATATATATATATATATATATATATATATATTGTTACAGAAGCATTAGTTATTTTGTTGTGAAGAGCTTATTTCCCAGCAGCAATGCCTGAACCAGCAAGCCAGCGCCTAAGAAGGGCTCCAAGAAAACCGTAACAAGTATCATTTCATAAAGAGTTAACTCTTTTTTTTCAGCTTTTAGAAACTATTGTCTAATCACCTCTGGAGCCAGACTGCTAATTGATAAGATAAACTTGTAAACTTGTTATCTTAAGTACTGTAATCCTATTGTGGCCTGTCAAAGGACAGTGCTCTCTATCTAAATGTGTGATGGGGGATTTTGTGCTTCCCCCCCTCTCCCCCTGGGAGTGCCCTGTGTGCATGTAACCTTAATAAAAAGCAGGCTGGGCATCCCAGTCCTGAGTTCTTGTTTGACCCTCAATCGCAGCGTTGACTCGTTTTTGTGGGCAGAAGGGTATCCTAGCGGTACTGCAGCTAAGGGAGATTATTCTATATTTACGAGACTCATATAGAATACTATGGAAAGCAGCTTCTCCCCTCTTTAGCAATAGGGATCCAGGCTACTAAGCGGTCCATCTCTCAGCGAGACTAAGGGTAACCGTAACATTTGGCGGCAGCGGCGGGATTTTCCTGGATTTCCTAGGAGAGGTACAGAACGGATGGAGAGCGCTTACGAAAAATTGAAGCGTACAACCCAAAAGGATTTACTTGAAAGCAGAGGGGGGTACGCCAGCAACCGGCCGAGGAGAGAGCTGATCGCAGAATTGACCGAACTGGATCAGAGCTTCACAATGGCGGAAACACCGACCACGATTAGTGACGAAAAAACCAGGATTGTTCGGGAAAGGCTCTCATTATACGGGCCGAACCCCTCCATGGAATTGGTACAGCAGTTGATGGCAGAGGCGGACGAGGATATACGAGAGACTCGAGCCCACGAACTCAACCTAGCGAATGCACACCGCAATGCTGAAGCCCCGCAGGTAATCATCCCTGTCGAAAATGCTGGGAGGCCCAAGATACCCTATGCGGCATTTCGACCCTTCCTAGAGAGCGAGACAGGGATTGATGAATATTTGGCGGACTTCGAAAGGCAATGTGCCCTGCACCAGATTCCCAACAGAGAGTGGCCCACGATATTGTCTGGGAAACTATCCGGGCGAGCCCTGGAAGCCTTTCGTACTCTGGGTGCTGAGGAAGTGACACAGTATGAGCTAGTTAAGGAGACACTGTTGCGACGGTACGCTGTAACTCCGGACACGTATCGCCGACAGTTTCGGGGCACGGAAAAGAAGCCTAACGATACCCATATGGAATGGGCGCACCGAATGCGGAGAGCGGCAAATCACTGGCTGAGCGGAAGTAAAGCGGTGACTGGGGAGGAAATTTTACAATTGTTTCTCTTAGAACATTTTTATAATGGCATGGAACAGCAAGGGAAGGAATGGCTGCGAGACAGGCGGCCTTCTACCTTAGAAGAAGCAGCCAAATTGGCCGATGAACATTATGACTCCCGTCTTCACGAACCCATGAACTACCGAGCTCCAGCACGGGTCGAACCCAGAGAGGTTTACCGTGCACCCCCTCGTACTGAATTCCGAGCCCCGGTGCCCACAAGGCCCGTCCGACACTCAGGACCACCCAATAACAGCTCTGAGCGTCCCAGACCGACTTGCCACCGATGCAAGCAACCAGGGCATTTCATGGCTAGCTGCCCCCTTAATACGCACCAGACACCCAGGAATTACAATTACCCCTCTGGGTCCTATCGTCCGGCCCGGGCCCTCTGTGTTAACCAAGAGGCCCCTATGGAGGGATATGTGGGGCCGCTTCACGAGGCAGACCCTGTATATGCTGCCTCAGATAACCGCCAGCACCATCGGCAGAGGGTATGGCTCGAGGGGCGATCTACCGAGGGATTGCGAGACACAGGGGCTACTATCACGCTGGTACAGAGTCATTTGGTGCCAGAGCACAAGCGATCCGGACAGACTGTGGCCGTTAGAGTGGCGGGGGGGGATGTGTACAAAATTCCAACAGCTAAAGTGCATCTTGATTGGGGAGCGGGAAAGGGGGCTGTGAACGTGGGCCTAATGGATAATTTACCTGCCGAAGTACTACTGGGCAACGATTTGGGCCCCATGACTTCTGCCTATGCTCCAGTATGCAACAACGAGGCGGACCCAGTGACTACACGGGCCCAAGCCCGGACGGAGCGAGAGCTCTCACCAGTGCGGGAGACACAGGTAAGACCTACCCCGACCTTGCCTGACAGGTTAGGCCCCATACCCTGGGACACCCCAGATGCTTTCGAGGCAGAGTCTAAGACTGACCCGACCTTACAAAAGTACCGGGAACGAGCAGAGACCGGAGGGGGCGGGGCAGATAACAAAACATTCTTATGGGAAAAAGGGAAACTATACCGCTGGACAGAGAAAAGGGGACAGCGTAGGCGACAGCTGGTAGTGCCCCACAAATACCGTCAAGAAATCCTCAAAATAGGCCACGACATCCCCTTAGCAGGCCACCTAGCCGTTACCCGTACCCTACACCGCATTACTCACACGTTCTTTTGGCCAGGGGTGCACGCTGACGTTAGAACTTACTGTAACACCTGCGATGTGTGTCAACGAGTAGGAAGGCGAGGCGATCACCCTAAAACCCAGCTAGTAAATATGCCCATTGTAGAGGAACCCTTCAGCCGGGTTGCTATTGACCTAGTGGGACCACTGGCTACCCCTAGTCCCTCCGGTAAGCGATACATTCTTACCGTAGTGGACTACGCTACCAGGTACCCAGAGGCTGTCGCCCTATCCAACATACAAGCGGATACGGTAGCGAATGCACTAGTACAGGTGTTCTCCCGGGTAGGATTTCCAAAAGAAATCCTATCCGACCGAGGCACCCAATTTACGGCTGAATTGACCCAACAACTCTGGCAGGTTTGCAAAATTAAGTCCCTCCTGAGCTCCCCATACCACCCCCAGACGAACGGGCTGTGTGAGAGGTTCAATGGGACCCTCAAGCAAATGCTCAAGACGTTCACTCAGGAATACCGAGACTGGGAACGCTTCCTGCCGCACCTCCTATTTGCTTATCGGGAGGTGCCCCAGGAAACGACAGGGTTCTCTCCCTTCGAGTTGCTCTACGGAAGAAAGGTACGGGGACCCCTAAACCTGATCCGGGAGCACTGGGAGGGAGAGATGGAGGCTGACGGTGTCCCCATTGTGCCATACGTGCTGGAACTCAGGGACCGAATGGAGCAATTAGCCAAATCCGTGCGGGCTAATCTCCAGTTGGCCCAGAGAAGACAGAAAGTATGGTACGATCGGGGGGCCCGAAAGAGAATCTTCACCATAGGACAAAAGGTGTTAGTACTTAAGCCGGTGAAGACAGACAAATTGCAGGCGTCCTGGCAGGGTCCCTACCAGATCGTAGAGAAAAGGGGAGACACCACTTATGTGATAGCTAGCTGCCACGACAACAATCTTAGAAAGACATTCCATGTAAACATGCTCAAGGAATATTTTGAGCGGCCAGAGAACGTGACGGCCGTATGTTGTTCCCCTCAGGAAGACCCCGACAGTTTACCCATTCCAGACCTATTAGAAAAGAGCCTCCCCACAGGTATAGTGGCGCAGGTTCAGATAGGGGACCGACTTAGCCCCACTGAAAGGGAGCAGCTCAACCAACTCCTCCAGTCTAAACACCTCACCTTCTCCCCGAAGCCAGGGTACACTACTTTAACCACCCACCAGGTAGATACTCCGGGACAAGCTCCCTTGCGCCAGGCTCCGTACCGAATCCCCGAAGCAGTTAGGACAGGAATGAAGAAGGAGATCGATGAGATGCTCCAGCTCAGGGTAATTGAGCCCTCCGATAGTCCCTGGGCCTCCCCAGTTGTCTTGGTGCCCAAGAAAGATGGGACCACCCGGTTCTGCGTAGACTATCGGAGGCTCAATGAAAATACCGTGACGGACGCTTACCCTATGCCCAGGGTAGACGAGCTACTCGATCGTATAGCCAGGGGAAATTACCTGACCACTATTGACCTCTGCAAAGGTTACTGGCAGATTCCCCTGGCCCCGGAGGCTATCCCCAAGTCGGCATTCGTCACCCCATTCGGCTTATATCAGTTTAGGGTAATGCCGTTTGGGATGAAGAATGCCCCAGCTACATTCCAGCGCTTGGTGGATAGGCTCCTGGATGGCTTCCAGAGTTTTGCTTGCGCCTACCTGGACGACATAGCGATCCACAGTGAGTCCTGGGAGGACCACTTAGCTCATGTGGGAATGGTTCTGGATCAGATCCGGGCTGCTGGCCTGACTCTGAAGCCAGAAAAATGCCACTTTGGGATGGCCGAGGTACAGTACCTGGGTCACCGGGTGGGGTGTGGAAAGCAGCGACCAGAGCCGGCCAAAATAGAAGCTGTCGCCAATTGGCCCACCCCCATCACTAAGACTCAGGTCCTAGCCTTCCTGGGCACGGCAGGGTACTATAGACGGTTCGTACCAGACTACAGCACACTTGCCAAACCCCTGACTGACTTGACCAAGAAGAACTTACCTCGACAGGTCCTGTGGTCTCCCCACTGTGAAACGGCTTTCCAGGCTCTCAAAAATGCTCTAATTAACGCTCCTGTCTTGGCGGCCCCAGCCCTTAACAAACGTTTTATCGTCCATACAGATGCTTCCATGTTCGGGCTGGGAGCCGTCCTCAGCCAAGTAGGCGAAGATGGAGGGGAGCATCCAGTTGCCTACATCAGCCGGAAGCTCCTGCCCCGCGAAGTCAGCTATGCAGCGGTCGAAAAGGAGTGTTTGGCTTTGGTGTGGGCATTAAAGAAATTGACTCCCTATTTATATGGTCAGGAGTTCACTCTGGTCACCGACCATAACCCGTTGGTGTGGCTGAACCGGGTCTCTGGAGATAACGGCAGGCTATTACGTTGGAGCTTATCGTTGCAACCCTTCAATTTCACCATTACTTACAGACCTGGGAAACAGAATGGCAACGCCGACGGGTTGTCCAGACAAACCGACCTCAGCCCCGCATAATCAGCGGTCTGGACAGCCTTAGTCTGCCCCGAAAAGGGGTCAGACCGTGTCTGCCAGAGTGTTCCACAGAAAGGGAGCACTGTTACAGAAGCATTAGTTATTTTGTTGTGAAGAGCTTATTTCCCAGCAGCAATGCCTGAACCAGCAAGCCAGCGCCTAAGAAGGGCTCCAAGAAAACCGTAACAAGTATCATTTCATAAAGAGTTAACTCTTTTTTTTCAGCTTTTAGAAACTATTGTCTAATCACCTCTGGAGCCAGACTGCTAATTGATAAGATAAACTTGTAAACTTGTTATCTTAAGTACTGTAATCCTATTGTGGCCTGTCAAAGGACAGTGCTCTCTATCTAAATGTGTGATGGGGGATTTTGTGCTTCCCCCCCTCTCCCCCTGGGAGTGCCCTGTGTGCATGTAACCTTAATAAAAAGCAGGCTGGGCATCCCAGTCCTGAGTTCTTGTTTGACCCTCAATCGCAGCGTTGACTCGTTTTTGTGGGCAGAAGGGTATCCTAGCGGTACTGCAGCTAAGGGAGATTATTCTATATTTACGAGACTCATATAGAATACTATGGAAAGCAGCTTCTCCCCTCTTTAGCAATAGGGATCCAGGCTACTAAGCGGTCCATCTCTCAGCGAGACTAAGGGTAACCGTAACATATATATATATATATATTTTGTGTATATATGTATATATGTGTATGTATGTATGTATATGTACGTGTGTTTGTATATATAAATATATATATAATATGTGTGTGTGTATATTATGTGTGTATGTATATATGTATGCGTATGTGTGTGTGTGTGTGTGTGTGTGTGTATATATATATATATATAAAAGCAGTCCAGGTTCAGGTGCACTCACTAATTTAATACTGCAATAGCCAGGGTGCTGTGCATCCAAATACAACTGTTCCTTTATCCTTACAAAGAATAAACGCTGCACTCACCGGTCTTGAAAAATGTTCAATTTATTTAATATCACATAAGCATGACAAGTACCCCCAAACATTTCGGTACCAGACTGGTACCTTTTTCAGTGGGTATTCCAAACTGTGTCCCAAGCGTTGAACGGTTAGTGCAGCGTTTATTCTTTGTAAGGATAAAGGAACAGTTTATATATATAATTAGGTGTATGTATAAATGTATGTAAGTATGTATGTAAGTGTGTGTGTGCGTTTGTGTATATACAGGGCTTTTTATATGAGGGTACTCACCGGTACTTAGTACCACCACCTCTGCCATCTCATAACAAATTATCACCTAGATTACGAATTATGGTTTGTTGTTTAAAGGTAACATCAGGTTTTGTTAGCATTCTAGACAGAGTTCATCTGCTTTACCGTTTCTAGTAGCTGGTCTATAGGTGATTAGATAATTAAAGCAAGAAAAAATTAAATTCCACCTTACCTGACAAGGTTCTACTAGTCTTGAGATACTGTAGATTCCTATGATCTGTGTATATAGTAACTGGAAGTGAGGTTCCCTCAAGCAGGTGATGCCAATGTTCAAAGGAAGCCTTGATGGCTAAGAGTTCTTTCTCGCCCATTGCATAATTCAACTCTGCTGGTGTCATTACTCTTGAAAAGAAAGCAACAGGGTGTAAAGGATCGTGGAGACTATGTCTCTGGGACAATATAGCTCCAATTGCAAAGTCTGAGGCATCAACCTCCAGAACGTATTGTAGGGAGTGGTTTGGAAATCGGAGTATTGGAGCAGATGTGAACTTTTCTTTTATATTACCAAAAACCATCTGAGTATGGGAAGTCCATATGAAATTAGTATTTGACTTGGTTAAATTGGTTAGAGGTTTAGTTAAAGCTGCAAAATTTTAAATACATTTTCTGTAAAAATTTGAGAAACTCATAAACCTTTGTACATCTTTCTCAGATTATGGTGTGGGCCAGTTTACAATACACTGAACCTTGTCAGATTCCATGTTGATTCCTTGAGCTGTTATTTGGTAACCTAAGAATGTTATATGATCTGAGTTAAAAGTGCATTTTTCAGGTTTGGCGTCCAGGTGATGTGACCTAAGTGTAGACAATATGGATCTCACATGTTTAATGTGATCAGGTAAAGTGTTTGAATATACAAGGACGTCATCTAGGTAGACTACATGATAAGAATCTAACAAATCTCTGAAAATATTGTTAATTAGATATTGAAATGTGGCTGGGGCATTGCGGTGTACTCGAATAAACCATAACGAGTACAAAATGCCGTGAGCCATTCATCGCCAGACCTGATTCTCACCAGGTTGTAGGCACCCCGCAATTCAAGTTTTGTAAAAACTTAGCCCCCTGTAGCCTCTCAATGAACTCTGGAATAAGTGATAGAGGATAACGATTTTTCAATGTTATTTTATTTAGTTCTCTGTAATCCACTATGGGTCTTAAGGTGTTATCTTT
The DNA here is from genome assembly GCF_027579735.1 of Bombina bombina. Taxonomy (NCBI): domain Eukaryota; kingdom Metazoa; phylum Chordata; class Amphibia; order Anura; family Bombinatoridae; genus Bombina; species Bombina bombina. The sequence goes on along the minus strand of NC_069501.1, from coordinate 13,323,074 downwards.
ATTCCTTATGAAACATATACCTGCACCTGCTGGTGAGGTTGAAGGTCTAATAAAACCCTTCCTGAGATTATCATCTAAGTAAGTGTTTAAATGGTCTAACTCTGGTTGTGATAAAGGAAATATGTGTCTACGTGGAATATCAGAACCTGGCAAGAGTTTAATGGGACAGTCATATTTTCGTATATGTCCATTGGTTCATCATTTATTTTGGAGGTGGTTATTTAGGGTGATACCTTTTTAGGAACAGGGTCATGGGAAAATTTCTCTTGTCTCCTTTCTCTGAGATGGAGGTCTAGTGTGATACAAACGGGTCTTTTGTTTTGTCTAAGGGACCTCATAGCGTTTTCAGCTGTTTGTGGGGATCCATGTATAGTTGTGACATAGAAGTAAAAAATAAATCTAAGGAGTCCAATATTCTATCGTTAGTTTGAAAATAGCTATTAGGTTCTCCCCTAAGATAGGATATTACAGTAAGGACTTTTGTCCGCTCAGTGGGGTAGGTTTTGGGTTTTAGAGCAAACATTAGAAGACAAGCGTTTTTATACTATCTATATTGAGATCTATCTCCTGAAAACTTCTCTGAGGGACTAACTTGTGGTTCTGGGCAGTGTTCAGGGCCATGAGATTTGGATTCTAGCGTGGTTTTTAGACCCTGGGTCAGAATATCAACAGGTCAGGTTATGCATATGGTTGACAATTTCTGCTGGGTCCATGGTCATTTACGCTTGGTAATATATAATGCTGTAGAACTCTGTAACTGAGATGCAGAGGTTATGAACCACAACTGCAGTATAATATCAACCATAAGTATATCTGGTAAATGGACTAGTAGATTATACAGGTTTTGTAGCTAGGTAATGTATGATTCCCAGTAAATTTAACTGATATACAGAATAGCAATAACTGAAATTTTAATAAAATATGCTCCTAGCATTCCCTCTTACAGTGTGGTTTGATTTTACAAACCATAGGTACACCTTTAAAAGGTGGAGATATGCTGCAGTAAGTAAATTCAAATCAAGTCTGAATAAATTGTAAATGTATGTGACACATTAAAAGAAGTTGCAACTGTAAATGAACATATGACAAAGAATTGAGAGGTACCTCTAAGGAGAATGTCCAGCGAGTTGTGGAAGACCAAGTCTTGTAATCCTGTAGGTTATTGGGGAGAGAGGCGCTGCGTGAATACAGCATGAAGAGGATGACGTTACCGGCTGTGTGTGAACAGCATGAGAACCGCTGTTGGTTATGAGGAACAGGAGGTAGTTAAGTAAGTGCCGGTTCAATGGAACTGTAGAGCTGGATCTTCTAGATAGTTATCCGGATAGATATAGCTGTAAACCAGGAGCTTAGAGTAGTAGTAATTACACTTCAAGCTTGGATGCAAACTATTATGGCTACCTAGGTAAAATACAAAGCAAAGTAAAAGGGAAGAGGAGATACAGAGTAAAGTCCTCCTCTTCTTAAAGAGACAGGAATAGTATGGAGATGGCATGACAGAACCTAACACCCTAACATAAACCCCTAGTGCAAACACCCCTAGTCCCCTACCCCCCAACATCGCCAACACTAATAAAACATAATTTATGTAAGAACTTACCTGATAAATTCATTTCTTTCATATTGGCAAGAGTCCATGAGCTAGTGACGTATGGGATATACAATCCTACTAGGAGGGGCAAAGTTTCCCAAACCTCAAAATGCCTATAGATACACCCCTCACCACACCCACAATTCAGTTTAATGAATAGCCAAGTAGTGGGGTGATAAAGAAAGGAGTAAAAAGCATCAACAAAGGAATTTGGAAATAATTGTGCTTTATACAAAAAAATCATAACCACCATAAAAAGGGTGGGCCTCATGGACTCTTGCCAATATGAAAGACATGAATTTATCAGGTAAGTTCTTACATAAATTATGTTTTCTTTCATGTAATTAGCAAGAGTCCATGAGCTAGTGACGTATGGGATATTAAATACCCAAGATGTGGAACTCCACGCAAGAGTCACTAGAGAGGGAGGGATAAAAAATAAAATACAGCCATTTTCCGCTGAAAAATAATCCACAACCCAAATTATAAGTTTATTCTTTAATGATAAGAAAAACTTAAAACAGCAGAAGAATAAAACTGAAACAGCTGCCTGAAGAACTTTTCTACCAAAAACTGCTTCTGAAGAAGCAAACACATCAAAACGGTAAAATTTTGTAAATGTATGCAAAGAAGACCAAGTTGCTGCTTTGCAAATCTGATCAACTGAAGCTTCATTCTTAAAAGCCCACATAGTGGAGACTGATCTAGTAGAATGAGCTGTAATCCTCTGAGGCGGGGTCTTACCCGACTCCAAATAAGTTTGACAAATCAAAAGCTTTAACCAAGAAGCCAAGGAAATAGCAGAAGCCTTCTGACAAATAGACTAGAAGTCTTCCTGAAATCGTTAGTAGCTTAAACATAATATTTCAAAGCTCTCACCACATCCAAAGAATGTAAGGATCTTTCCAAAGAATTCTTAGGATTAGGACACAAGGAAGGGACAACAATTTCTCTACTAATGTTGTTAGAATTCACAACCTTAGGTAAAAATTTAAATGAAGTCCGCAAAACCACCTTATCCTGATGAAAAATCAGAAAAGGAGATTCACAAGAAAGAGCAGATAGCTCAGAAACTCTTCTAACAGAGGAGATAGCCAAAAGGAACAAAACTTTCCAAGAAAGTAGTTTAATGTCCAAGGAATGCATAGGCCTCTAGTTATGAAGCCGTCTACTTACCTGCATTCACCGGCCCAATACGCTCACCTAAGCTCGCCTCACATCGCCGCTGCGGACCTGAATACACTCGCCAAAGTTATCAATAAAGCTATCAAAAACCGTGCACCAAGTACGGGGCGATGAGCAGCGGACTGTGAAAGTTATCACTCATCAATCTCGCTGCTCTTCGGCTTTTTTACAGCACTCACACTATACTATACTGTTCTACCCCCTATACCGGCGCCCCTGGAGCCCCCCGCAACTAAATAAAGTTATTAACCCCTAAACCGCCGCTCCTAGACCCCGCCGCAACTATAATAAATATGTTAACCCCTAAACCACCGCTCCCAGACACGGCCGCAACTATAATAAATATGTTAACCCCTAAACCGCCGCTCCCGGACCCCGCCGCCACCTACATAATACCTATTAACCCCTATCCTGCCCCCCCTATACCGCCGCCACCTATAATAAATTTATTAACCCCTATCAGACAATCAGATTTTTCCTACCTTAATTCCGATTGGCTGATAGAATCCTATCAGTCAATCGGAATTCGAGGGACGCCATCTTGGATGACGTCATTTAAAGGAACCGTCATTCGTCGTTTGTCCGTCGGCCAGGAAGGATGCTCTGCGCCGGAGGTCTTGAAGATGGAGCCGCTCCTCATCGGATGGATGAAGATAGAAGATGCCGCTTGAATGAAGATGTCTGCCGGTCCGGATGTACTCTTCTGCCCGGATAGGATGAAGACTTCTGCCGGTCCACATGTCCTCTTCTGCCCGGATAGGATGAAGACTTCTGCCGGTCTGGATGTCCTCTTCTGCCCGGATAGGATGAAGACTTCTGCCGGTCTGGATGTCCTCTTCTGCCCCATCGGATGAAGACTTCGGCCCGGCTGGGTGAAGACAACTCAAGGTAGGGAGATCTTCAGGGGGTTAGTGTTAGGTTTTTTTAAGGGGGGTTTTGGTGGGTTAGAGTAGGGGTATGTGGGTGGTGGGTTTTAATGTTGGGGGGGATTGTATTTTTTTTACAGGTAAAAGAGCTGATTACTTTGGGGCAATGCCCCGCAAAAAACCCTTTTAAGGGCTGGTAAAAGAGCTGATTACTTTGTAATGTAGAATAGTGTAGGGACTTTTATTATTTTTTTATTTTTTTTATTTTATTAGGGGGCTTAGAGTAGGTGTAATTAGTTTAAAATTCTTGTAATATTTTTTTTATTTTCTGTAATTTAGTGTTTGTTTTTTTGGTAATTTAGTTTAGTTTATTTAATTTTATTTAATTGTAGGTATTTGTAGCTAATTTATTTAATTAATTTAATGATAGTGTAGTGTTAGGTTTAATTGTAACTTAGGTTAGGATTTATTTTACAGGTAATTTTGTATCTTTTAGCTAGGTAGTTATTAAATAGTTAATAACTATTTAATAACTATTGTACCTAGTTAAAATAAATACAAAGTTGCCTGTAAAATAAAAATAAATCCTAAAATAGCTACAATATAATTATTAGTTATATTGTAGCTATATTAGGTTTTATTTTATAGGTAAGTATTTAGTTTTAAATAGGAACAATTTAGTTAATAATAGTAATTTTTATTTAGATTTATTAAAATAATATTTAAGTCAGGGGGGGTTAGGGTTAGTGTTGGGTTTAGGGGTTAATCATTTTAATATAGGTGGTGGCGGTATAGGGGGGCAGGATAGGGGTTAATAAGTTTAATATAGGTGGCGGCGGTATAGGGGGGAAGGATAGGGGTTAATAAGTTTAATATAGGTGACGGCGGGGTCCTGGAGCGGCGGTTTAGGGGTTAAACAATTTATTTAGTTGCGGCGGGGTCCGGGATCCGCAGGATAGGGGTTAATTAGTTTATGTAGGTGGCGGCGGTATAGGGGGCGGCAGATTAGGGGTTAATATGTATAATGTAGGTTGCGGTGGGGTCCGAGAGTGGCAGTTTAGGGGGTAATAACTTTATTTAGTTGCGGCAGGGTAGGGGGGGCAGATTAGGGGTGTTTAGACTCGGGGTACATGTTAGGGTGTTAGGTGTAGACGTTTCCCATAGGAATCAATGGGATATCGGGCAGCAGCGAACATGAGCTTTTGCTATGGTCAGACTCCCATTGATTCCTATGGGATCCACCGCCTCCAGGGCGGCGGATTGAAATCCAGGTACGCTGGCCCAGAATAGTGGCGAGCGTACCTGGTAGTAGTTTGATAACTCCCAAAAGTAGTCAGATTGTGCCGAACTTGCGTTCGGAACATCTGTAGTGACGTAAGCATCGATCTGTGTTGGAGTCTGGCGGATCGAAGCTTACCTCACTAGATTCTACTTTTGCCGGGCAGTAGGGCTTGATAACTAAGGCGAATCAGCCTCGCCACAAATACGCTGCAGAATTCCAGCGTATTTGCGGTTGACGGCTTGATAACTAGAGGCCATAGGCTCAAATGGAGGAGCCTGTAACGTCCTCAAAACCAAATTAAGACTCCAAGGAGGAGAAATTGATTTAATGACAGGCTTAATACGGACCAGAGCCTGCACAAAACAGTGAATATCAGGAAGCTTAGCAAACTTTCTGTGAAATAAAACAGAGAGAGCAGAGATTTGTCCCTTCAAGGTACTTGCAGACAAACCTTTATCCAAACCATCCTGAAGAAACTGTAAAATTCTAGGAATTCTAAAAGAATTCCAAGAGAATTTATGAGAAAAACACCAGGAAATGTAAGTCTTCCAAACTCGATAATAAATCTTTCTAGAGACAGATTTACAAGCTTGTAACATAGTATTAATTACTGAGTCAGAGAAACCTCTATGACTTAGTACTAAGCGTTCAATTTCCATACCTTCAAATTTAATGATTTGAGATCCTGATGAAATAACAGACCTTGACACAGAAGGTCCGGCCTTAATGGAAGTGGCCAAGGTTGGCAACTGGACATCCGAACAAGATCCGCATACCAAAACCTGTGTGGCCATGCTGGAGCTACCAGTAACAAAAACGATTGTTCCATGATGAGTTTGGAAATCACTCTTGGAAGAAGAACTAGAGGCGGAAAGATGTAAGCAGGTTGCTAACACCATGGAAGTGTCAACGCATCTACTGCTTCCACCTGAAAATCCCTGGACCTGGAAAGGTATCTGGGAAGTTTCTTGTTTAGATGAGAGGTCATCAGATCTATTTCTGGAAGACCCCACATCTGGACAATCTGAGAAAACACATCTGGATGGAGAGACCACTCCCCCGGATGTAAAGTCTGACGGCTGAGATAATCCACCTCCCAATTGTCTACACCTGGGATATGAACCGCAGAAATTAGACAGGAACTAGATTCCCCCCAAACAAGTATCCGAGATAGCTTGGGAACTGTGAGTCCCAACCTGATGATTGACATATGCCACCGTCGTGATATTGTCTGTCTGAAAACAAATGAACGGTTCTCTCTTCAACAGAGGCCAAAACTGAAGAGCTCTGAGAATTGCACGAAGTTCTAAAATATTGATTGGTAATCTTGCCTCTTGAGATTTCCAAACCCCTTGTGCTGTCAGAGATCCCCAGACAGCTCCCCAACCTGAAAGACTCACATCTGTTGTGATCACAGTCCAGGTTGGCTGAACAAAAGAGGCCCCTTGAACTAAACATTGGTGATTTAACCACCATGTCAGAGAGTGTCGAACATTGGGATTTAAGGATATCTTGAAGATGGACCCGCTCCGCGTCGGATGGATGAAGATAGAAGATGCTGTCTGTATGAAGACTTCTGCCCATCTGGAGGACCACTTCTGCCGGCTTCGTTGAGGATATCTTGCCGCTTGGAT